>NC_088851.1:27389497-27617188 GCF_904066995.2 Poecilia reticulata
ACCTGCAGGTCGTTACAGCATCAGGTCATCCGCCCGCTTTTATTTTGAAATGTTTCATCTGAAGTTGGTGGAGTTTAGCAAAGACTCAGACTGAGAAACATCCCAGCTGGTCGTTCACTCAGGACCTTCCTGCTCTGCATCCATCAGACTTATGCAGACGACTAGCAGCTGTTTGCAGCTGTGTTCACGCTGGTTCTGGTTCTGATGCAGAGCAGAACCAGAACCAAACACGGGGAAGCAGCATTCAGCCTCCAGGCTCCACAGATCTGGAACAAACTTCCAGAAAACTGAAAAACTGCTGGAACACTGAAAGATTTGATCCATAATAGCAGGAACATCATAAAGTTGATTCTGATTTTCAGACATTTTTTCTACATTGTTGCTGAAAATGTATGAAGGTAATAAAGTTGTTTCAACATTTTTCATTTTCTCCAAAGACAATTTTTATTTTTATTCCCAATGTTGGATTTTGGTAATAAAGTTTTTTACATGTTATCTTTTAAACAACACAGTTTATCACCTGGCAGCGATGAGGAACTAATGAGGTTGAGAGGAAATAAACTCTGACGGTTTGGTGGCAGCATCATGCTGAGTTTTACGTTTCACAGCTAAACAACGGCAGGAAGTCGACTCTTTGTTCTGCAGAGGAGTCAGAAAAACACGATTTGCTCCAGAGAACTGCTTCGTGGTTGAAATTCAGGGTTTTCCTGCAGCGGCATGGAAATGATGCAAAATGTCCTCCAGAAGCATCCAGAGCCACAAACATGCAGCTTCTTCTGCTAACGGCTGCAGCGTCTCTAGTTTCCTGGAGCTGCAGGCAGATTTTCAGACAGGAGGAAGTGATGCGTCCCATCGGCTCCTTAACGACACAAAGATGCTTTTATTTCTACACCAGGAGCAGCTCAGATGGAGGACAGGTGGAAACCAAGCGCTGGTGGCATTAGGTGCTTTTTGAAGGATGTAAAACCAAAGATTTAAGTTTTCTACTCCAGACCCTGACAGGATGTTTTTCTGTAGGGAATCAGGAACATGGAGGCTGCATCCCGGATAAAACATGTCTGTTAATCTCTTGAAGAGCCACAACATCCTCAGGGAGGAGCTGACTGAGCAGCCGACTGACGACCGGCTAACTGCAGCGGGACAGAAAATAAATCCAGTGTCTCAGTTTCAAGGTGGCAGAAGAAAGAAAACTCTGGATTCTTCACTAAGCTTCACATGGAGCAACAGAAAATATGAAGATTTATGATGAATTGGTGACTAAAGTATCCAGGAACCGACTGGGTTTCATCAGCAGCTGAAAGTTCTGTCATGTTTCTGTTCATGGATGGTTCTGTACGGGTTCTGGTTGCCGAGGCAACAAACTGAACCTCAGCAGTCCAAACAGGACAAACCTGAACTGCAGCAGGTTTGTTTATTAATCCATTCATGTCTAAATATATACAGAAACGCATCATAAAATCTATTTTTACCATCACTGTGTTTATTAAAGGGACAGTTTTATGTCACATTGTCATTTTATGCTAATCCATCATCAGAAACAGTCCAGCAGTGTTTCTATGGCAACCATTCAGCTGGACAACACCTGGGTGGACCTAGCCCCGCCTTCCTCCCTCACTCAGCTCCTTCAGACTAGCTGACAGCAATTAGCAAACCCTTAAAGGGTTAATAGAGGAGCCATGTTGGGACGACTTCCTGGAGGCGGAGCTTCAGAAACGGTCAGAGTTTTTAAAGAGAGCAAGTTCAAGGCTAAACCTGAAGGTAAAGTTTCTTTTAGGCCATCCATCCATTTTCTTTACACCTTGTCCCCTAATGGGGTCAGGAGCTGCTGCTGCCTCTCCAGCCAATGTTCCAGGCGAGAGGCGGGGTCACCCGGACAGGTCACCTGGACAGGTCACCTGTCTGTCACAGGGCAACACAGAGACACACAGGACACACAACCACTCACACCTAGGGGCAACTTGTAGAGGCCAATTAACCTGACAGTCATGTTTCTGGACTGTGGGAGGAAACTGGAGAACCCGGAGAAAACCCACCATGCAGGGAGAACATGGAGACTCCATGCAGAAAGACCGGGGATCGAACCCAGAACCTTCTTGCTGCATAGCAGCAGCTCTACCCACTGCTCCACAGTGCAGCCCCTCTTTTAGGTCATATCTGATAGATCTGTTAATGCTGTACCAACCGTCTGGACCCCTCAGGTTCTGGTTCTGGTTCTGCTCTGCATCCAGAACCAGAACCAGACGAGGAGAAGCAGCATTCAGCTTCTATGCACCACAGATCTGGAACAAACTTCCAGAAAACTGTAAAACAGCTGAAACACTGAGAGCCTTTAAGTCTCAACTTAAAACCAGCTGGTTAGAGCTGCTAATGGCTAAACTAGGGTTAGAGTGCAGGTTTTGATGTCTTTAATGTTTTTATGTCTTTAATGTTTTTAATTTTTTTCTTTTCGACGTTTTAATGATGTAATTTGTTTTTTTGTTTTTATTTTTATTTTGTTTATTTTTTTTTTAAATCTCTCTCTCACTGATTATTTCTGTTTTTATTTTAATTATGTAAATGCCTTGCTGCTGAAATGTGCTATACAAATAAAATTTGATTGATTGATTGATCTGATTAAAAACATTTTTGAAGGTAACAGTTACTCGACTGTTGTATAAAATGCAAACTGCCCCTTTAATATAATCCGGTCCATCCCTAGGAACCAGATTTTTAGTGACCGGTTCTGCTCCAGATGAGCCAAAGTGATGAGATCCTGACCCGGCAGTCCGTGGTCCCGCCCCCTCTGCAGGTTCAGGGCAGCCAGGTCCAGGTTCTGCTGGGAGTCCAGAACCAGCAGCGACTCTGTTACCTCCTCCACCAGCAGGGAGTCCGGAGCCGCCACCGCCGCCGCCGTGGCAACCATGCCCCGCAAGGTCGGCTCGATGCCACCTGCACACACACCACGGTTGGTTCTTAGCCACTGGACTCAAGGTTGAATATAGTTAGCATAGCGGCGTTAGCTGAGCACAGCTCTGTTATGAGCTAAGCTAACAGGCTAACTGTCTGATCTGTACAGGTTCATGAGACATCGTAAAACTTTCATGGTGGATATTTAGAGCTCAAATGGCTGCACCTTCTCCTCTTCATGCTCGGTTGGGTCAACACCAACAGGCTGATGGAAACCATCAGGAAACAAGAAGGAATTGTGGGTAAATTGGGCCAACACTGTCTTCAGCTTTAATTTGGTGAATTAACTGCAGGAATTTCTCCTGGAACTCCAGCTGACCCAAATCTGACTACGGCGCTTCCTTCCTGGGTTCTCCTGAGGTTTCCATGGCTGCCTTAAAGGGCCACTGACCTTCTTTAACGATCCTCCAGGGACTGAAGAAAGCCTGCTGAAGTCTCAGGTGGGGGAAGCGCCGGTCTTCCTGGAAGCTCTCGTTCAGCCTGCTGAGGATCGGAGGAATGTTGGCGTGGCCGAACCTGAAGGCCGCCGTGGCGAACACGTTGGAGGCCGAGCTGTCCACCGTCGGATCGTAGCCGCCATAGGGCCCGATGTGCCGTTCAAACGACTCCGCGCCAATTACTTTAGGGATATAATCTCTCATCGTTATTATCTGGAAGTCAAACAAGAAAGACGAGGATGGGAAAGACTGAAACTACTTCAAAGTGTCTAAATCTGTTACTGAGGTTTTATTTGCTCCAAACCAATCAGACAAGATGACCGTTTGACGCCGTGAGAGACAGACGGAGGACGAAGATCACTCGCTTTGGCTGAGCCTGAAAATGTCTGATGAGAACTTTGATGCTTTTATCTGTTCAGAGCGCCGTCTGCAGAGCGCCGTCTGCAGACGGCGCTCTGCAGACGGCGCTCTGCAGACGGCGCTCTGCAGACGGCGCTCTGCAGACGGCAGACGATCTGATGCAAAGGATCTTAGTTTCCTCAAGCTGTCCAACCTGCTCTGTTCCTTATGCGTCCAGGCTGGATGGTTTTCTGCCCCCTCTCTGCTCCTCTGGGGTATTAAGGCGACTGATTGTCCTGAAACACTGGAAGCCGACATGCAGACGCAGCGTTTCATCAGCGTTTGCTTTAAAGCCAGAAGGTTCTCCGTCTCAGGATGTTTCTGAAGATCTTCCACCGACATTAAACTGGTCTTGATGGTGCAGCAGATTCCCAGCGTTCCGGTCTAACAGCAGAAGCTGACGGCAGGCCGTCATCAGGGCTTCGGACCTTTCTGTGTTTGTTCTTCGTGCTGCTCTCCTCGCCTGGCTTCCTCAGTCTGATATAAAACCACTAATGTTTCACTGTGGAGGAAACGTGACCTTTCCTCTGTGCCAGGTCACATTTCCACGTTTAGCTCCTAATTAGAGGTGCTGGCCGCTCAGACTGAAACGATTCAATGTTCTGCTTTGAACAGATGCCAGGTGACCTGCACCAGACATCCAGTTACCATGACGATCAGGTGGGGTTAACAGACTTCATCAAGTCATGCTGACTGATTATGTAACAATCTGTTTGTTTTCATTCCTTATGAATGTTTCTGTTCATCTGCAGCTTCAAACAGGCAGAAAGTAGAAATAATAACAGACTGGATTCAGTTTCCTGGGTGACAGACGCCCTGACCTGGTCACTGTGATCTAAATGACTAGTTATTAACACATTATGAATGAACTCAACATGAATTATTCTATATATATAATAACATATACATGTATATATTTGAACCTGATGACAAAAAGCCAAAATGAGAGGATTAATATTTATATCCAACTGTTTTATTCATCTATTCAGGAAAAGTTTCCTGTTTCCCTCCAGCAGGATCTTTGAAACAACTTCCTGCTTCAGATGCAAAAACGTTTCCATGTCTGACAAAAACAGAAATTAATCCCCCATCGGAGAAAAGCAAACACTTTTCATTCGTCTCCGTTTCTCCAGTTTGAGCCGCAGAAAACCAGCGTTCCCAGCAGGACGGACAACTGGGAACCACTTCCTGTTGGACAGGAAGTGGTCCAACAGGAAGTGTTGGACCACTTCCTGTTGGACCAGGACGGACAACTGGGAACCACTTCCTGTCCAACAGGAAGGAATAAAACCTTCCTGGGCCTCATCACTGCGTTCTGACAGTTTGTCCCGTTTTCTGGGATGTTTTTAACTAAATCAGCTGAAGGAGGAACGATCCTCGAACCGGCCGAAGCTTCACAGTAAAATCAGCCGGTAAATTTCCTCAGAGCCAAAAATCACGTAAAAATATGGGTGAGAAAAACAACAGCAAATCTTTAGAAGTTTAAAAAAAGCAGCGTCAAACTTTTTGGGCCGAAATGAAGCAAAATATAATAAAAATAAATAAAATCACAAAAAATTGTGTTGAAATTTCAGATGTTTTATTTAGATGTAATATTTCATATTTGAGTTATTAAAAGACAGAAATCCAGTTTTTAAATTTGTGACTAGATTCAGATTTGTTGGTAATAATTTTGGCCTAGTTAAAGCTCAAAGCCTCCCTGTCCTCTCTGCTGCTCGGTCAGCTGAAGACGCTTTATGGAAATCTTATTAATCGAATACGTTGCCATAGAAACAGCAGCAATGAGCTCCAGCCTCATATCCGCCTGTCGGACTCGTCGCCTCGACTTCCTCCTGCTGACGGTCAGAACAGGAAGTGGCTCAAACCTCGCCCTCCTCTTCCTCAGCTCTTCATCGCTCTGCTGCAGATCCAGGAGTTCAATAAGCCGATCAGACAGATGATCCAACGTTTGGTCAGAAATTCCTTCCCATTAATGGCCTGCAGCCAAACTTTCACTTCCTGGTGACTTTGGATCATTTAGATGAAAACATGATTCTGATCAGTTTGGCTTTTAGTTACACTTTAGTACTTATTAGTATTTTATCACTTTTCAAGTTTTCTTTCATTTCTAATGTTTCCTTGCTGACAGTTTCATGTCCAGTCGCTCTGGTATAATCCAAACATTTGGACTCGGATCTCTGAGACCTTCTGGACCCTTCAAAATAAAACCATCTTAATCACGAATCATAAGAATAAAGTCGGTTCATTAAATAAGCTGTAAGAGCTGCTGACATGGTTTGACCTTTGAACTCCTCGTGTGTAATTAAAGGCAGCAGCTTCCTTTAGCTCAACCATGAAACAGGAAACAGGAAGCAGCTTCACTTCCTGCAGACATAAACGCCTGATCCCAAGTTTAACAGCATCTGAGGTCATGGTGCCTAGCTTCTGCTAGGCACCATGTTGCTGTAGCCCTTTAGCGTTAGCGGGACTGAAGCTTACGGTTAGCTTTAGGTTTAGCGAAGCTAACGTTCAGTTAGCGGTTCCATTCAGAGACCCAGACAGTCGGACCACACAAAAACAAACCAGTCCCAGGTTTTTATTTAGGGGCATCATGTTGGAGCGTGAGCGGCAGCCGGACTCTCACCTGGTGCAGGGCGCCAACGATCTTGCGTGCCTCCTGGAACACGGCCTCCGGGCTCCAGTGCTGGTTGAGGAGCTGCAGGGCGTCTGCCAGGCGGTTGTGTTCCCGGAGCCACAGCGTGTGCAGAGCGATCAGAGGCAGGTCCTCGTTGACCCGGCCGTCTCCGGCCCGGAAACACTCCACCCCTCGGCCGCGCCCCGCCGCGCCGCACGCCGACGGCGACTCCGCTACGAAGGGCAGGTAAGGTCTGCCCTGCCGGTCCCGGAAGCGGCCATTTACGGCCAGCTTCCCGCTGCGGCCGGAGAGGTCGCGGAGGTCGTTCTGCTGCTGCGGCGTGTGGCCGTACACCAGAGAGGCGTCGATGAAGGACGAGGCGGCGTTCAGCTGCTGCCGCTGCAGAGCCCGCAGCATGCCGGAGCCGGGCCTGGAGCAGCAGGCCGGCGTGGAGCGCTGGAACGGCATGCAGAGGGAGTCCTGGGTCTGACAGCCAGGCACGATGTAATCAGATTACTTATCGAACTCACTGATCTAAGAACGGATTTCAGGTGTTGGTGTTTGCAGCAGACTCACCTGGATGGGGAAGCAGGGATGCAGGTTTTCACAGGATGTCCTGCAGTCCTGCTGCGTCCAGGAAGCCGCTCCGCTGAGGCTCTGCGGCGTCAGGGTCACATCGTGGTCGATGTACTGACCCCAGTCCGCCAGCAGCTGGGAGTACGCAGCGTCTGCGTCCTTACAGGAAGTCCTCACCACCTCCCTGCTGACACGCCGCGGCTGCACACACAACGCCGTCATCACACAGCCAATCAGAGAGCTGATTGGCTGTGTGAGAACACCTGGAGGTTAAAACCAGATCATTTAAAGCTGCAGTAACTTTTATAAAAACATTCTTTTACATGCATGTTCTCCCTGCATGGTGGGTTTTCTCCAGGTTCTCCGGTTTCCTCCCAGTCCAGAAACATGACTGTCAGGTTAACTGGCCTCTACAAAACCTCCCTAGGTGTGTGTGTGTGTGTGTGTGTGTGTGTGTGTGTGTGTGTGTGTGTGTGTGTGTGTGTGTGTGTGTGTGTGTGTGTGTGTGTGTGTGTGTGTGTGTGTGTGTGTGTGTGTGTGTGTGCATGGTTGTTTGTCCTGTCTGTCTCTGTGTTGCCCTGCGACAGACTGGCCACCTGTCCAGGTGACCCGTCCAGGTGACCCCGCCTCTCACCCAGAACGTTAGCTGGAGAGGCAGCAGCACCTACTGACCCACTGAGGGACAAGGTGTGAGAAAATTGATTTTTGTTTAAATCATCATGTCATGCAAACTAGAAACAACCAATCAGAGCAAGGAGGCGTGTCTTAGTGCTGTCAATCATCCCCTCTTGCTCTCTTCTACTGCAACTAGCATAGCCTGTTGTGGATGCTAAAGCTAGTTAGCATTACCACTCACAACGGCCAATAGCTATTTCTTAGCTATCGGCACCTTTAGCAGCAAGTACATGAGGATGATTGACAGCGCTAGGACCCACCTCCCGGCTCTGATTGGTTGTTTTTGTTCAGGAGGAGATGAATATTTTCACAGATTATCTGTCTGACTGTCACAACAAGGTGAGTAAAATAAAAGCTTTAAGTGAAGCTGAACTAGAGAAACACTCAGGACGCCGGGGAGCGAACCGGACCGCCGGGGAGCGAACCGGACCGCCGGGGAGCGAACCGGACCGCCGGGGAGCGAACCGGACCGCCGGGGGGCGAACCGGACCGCCGGGGAGCGAACCGGCGAACCGGACCGCCGGGGAGCGAACCGGACCGCCGGGGAGCGAACCGGACCGCCGGGGAGCGAACCGGACCGCCGGGGAGCGAACCGGACCGCCGGGGGGCGAACCGGACCGCCGGGGAGCGAACCGGACCGCCGGGGAGCGAACCGGACCGCCGCCCCGACCCGGCTCTACCTTCACTCAGGTTACCGGGGGAAGCTGGGATCCGTGATGGAGCCGCTGCGGGTCCCAGCCTCTGGGTTCCTCCTCTCCGTCCTCATATTCAGCTGGAAGCCATCGGACCAAGGCCGTGTTGGCGGCGCCCCAGTCAGGATTCTGTCTGACAGAACGAAGAAACCGGCTGGTCCGCTTCAAACCCACAGATGGAAATATTTCAGTCTAAATGACATTTAACACGATTCATCCTGTCAGAATGCAGGAAAACTGTAGCTAACCTGTAGTTAACCTCCGTCAGCTACAGAACATTAGCATGCTAACCCTTTCATATTTCCCATCAGCCACTTCGATTAAAGGATGATGATCATTTTTCAAGATGGCTGCCATATTTGATCCTTTTAAACTAGTTATTGTCATAAAATGTTCCCCATTTTCTTGACTTTATGAACTTTATGTATTTTCTACTTTGGTTGTTGTGTTGATAAAACTAACTTAGCAGTTTAGTGTTAGCGCCTGCTAAATTTGTATATGTTTAGCAGGCTAACGCTAATGTTCACAATTTTTTTAAGTGGTTAGCCAGTTAGCAATAGCTTATGCTAATTGCTTTATGTTTTAGCAGCTTGGTGTTAACTCCCAATATTTTTTAGGACTTTAGTGTTCGTTTCCAATCACTGCGGTTGTTTTTTAGGGGTTAGCATCAAACGCAGGATCTCATTGGTCAAACCTTTTAGCTCGTCTGTCCTAAAATCTGAAGCTGGTCATTTATTTCAAAAGAACAGCTGAAAGCTTCACTTTTACTGAGTTTTTCTCCACATTCAGTTATTTCTCTTAACAAAATGTCCTGACCTGAAGCCTGACCTGAAGCCTGACATGAAGCCTGACCCGAAGCCTGACCCGAAGCCTGACCCGAAGCCTGACCGAAGCCTGACCCGAAGCCTGACCCGAAGCCTGACCCGAAGCCTGACCCGAAGCCTGACCCGAAGCCTGACCCGAAGCCTGACCCGAAGCCTGACCCGAAGCCTGACCCAAAGCCTGACCCGAAGCCTGACCTGAAGCCTGACCCGACCCCTGACCCGAAGCCTGACCCAAAGCCTGACCGAAGCCTGACCCAAAGCCTGACCCAAAGCCTGACCCAAAGCCTGACCCGAAGCCTGACCCAAAGCCTGACCCGAAGCCTGACCGAAGCCTGACCCAAAGCCTGACCCGAAGCCTGACCGAAAGCCTGACCTAAAGCCTGACCCAAAGCCTGACCCGAAGCCTGACCGAAGACTGACCCAAAGCCTGACCAAAGCCTGACCCGAAGCCTGACCGAAGCCTGACCGAAGCCTGACCCAAAGCCTGACCCGAAGCCTGACCCGAAGCCTGACCGAAGCCTGACCCAAAGCCTGACCCAAAGCCTGACCCAAAGCCTGACCCGAAGCCTGACCCAAAGCCTGACCGAAGCCTGACCCAAAGCCTGACCAAAGCCTGACCCGAAGCCTGACCCGACGTCTGACCCGAAGCCTGACCCAAAGCCTGACCCGAAGCCTGACCCAAAGCCTGACCCAAAGCCTGACCCAAAGCCTGACCCGAAGCCTGACCCGAAGCCTGACCGAAGCCTGACCCGAAGCCTGACCGAAGCCTGACCGAAGCCTGACCCGAAGCCTGACCGAAGCCTGACCGAAGCCTGACCCAAAGCCTGACCCGAAGCCTGACCTGAAGCCTGACCCAAAGCCTGACCCGAAGCCTGACCGAAGCCTGACCCCTGACCTGAAGCCTGACATAAAGCCTGACCCGAAGCCTGACCGAAGCCTGACCTGAAGCCTGACCCGAAGCCTGACCCCTGACCTGACCCCTGACCCGAAGCCTGACCTGAAGCCTGACCTACCCGAAGCCTGACCCTGCGCCGCGGCAGTTGTGCTACCTGTTGTTGCAGACTCCTGAGATGCTGCGGTATTTGTCATGATGACTTCCTTCACAGACGGCTGGATCCGTTTCAGTCGGACACTGAGACAGCTCTGCCAGCAGCTGCAGGTTTTCCCGGGTCAGAAGCTCTGACACGAGCAAAACACATGAAGTCACTGCAGCTCAGCAAACGGGTGTTAGAATGTCAGGCTTTGTGGTTTGGATGTGACTTTGGTAGCACAGCTAGAAATGAAAGAAACCGATTAGAACTACGGCCAGACCTGATGCTGTGAAGTTCCTGTTATATTTCTGCTTTGCTGCGTTTTTCAGGATCTGCAGGGCGGCGTGGAAAATCTCCCCGGACCTGGAAATCTCCCGAGTCTGAGGCTGGAAGTGAAACCTGAAGCCATGGCTGCAGAGAGGAGCTGCTCTCCGTCTGCGGACAGGAGTTGGACGTTAAAGCAGTTTCATTTTCAGGCTGTGGCCCGGTGGCTGTCTGGGCTGGGTACCGCTGGCCGGAGGCGCCGTCAGCATCCTGAGGACACGAGACCAGAACGTCTCTGAAGGACGAGGCTGAAAATGAGAAACACGACTTCAGGCCTCACAGCAGAGCCTACATATGTTCAATTAAAGTGATTTACTTTCTTGATCTCGTTTCATTTTTCAAAATGGCCGCCGTGGCTGTAACAGAGAATATGATCTAAAATCAGCAGCAGCGATTGCTAACCAGATGTTAGCTTCAATAACTAGCTGGACCAGAATCTCAGCTAAACCAACAGAACAATCAGCAGAAGCTAAATCACTAAACAGAAAATATAGTGGAAGATGCTGATCTATTATACAAATAAAAGTTAAATATGACCAAAAAACAGAATATTATGCTGTTAAATCTGCATCATTTTCTTCTCATTTTTCAGTTTAGGATTTTAATTAAAGTCTGCAGGAAATTAGATTTAATATTTGAAACTTAACTAAACTTTGAGACTCAAACCCTTTTATACAGATATAAATAAAAAGATGCACGTTTTCTTTCTCTTGCTGCTTTAAACAAAATTAATGTGAAATATTTACTCACAGCTGATGGAGGAAGGAGTCGGTGGAACGACGCAGACCAACATCCCCAGAAGAGCCAGATGGAAACATGTCTCCGTCTTCATGGCTCCTCTGCGTCCCGGCAGCCGACGGGTCTTTATGTGAGACCAGAGGCAGGAAGCGCAGCGGGACGGAGACACGCAGCAGGTCAAAGGTCACAGCACCTGACTCCAGAGGGGCTCTTCATCTCACATCACCGAGCTGACTGTTGTTTTTACCTCTGCAAGTTTCTGAGGAGACATCTTGATGGGCCGTTACCGTGACGACGCTGCAGGAAATCATGACGCTCCAAACAAAAACATCTCCAGGAGCAGCACTCAGGGTTTCTACAGGTTTTCTTTCTGACGTGGGTCAGGGGCGGCAGGTGAGGCATCATGGAAAAATAATATGAAATCATCTATATTTCACCCTGTGGTTTGTACTATAAATAAAGTACCTATGTTTTTACTTAGCTTAACCAATTCTGATTATTTTTTCTTCAAAATGGCTGAATCTTCGCATTTTCTCATTAAATCCTCAGAAGCGAAGCAGGTGAGGCAGCAGCAGCTGAGCCTCACCTGGGATTGCTCAACCTCTCGCTAACGGCACTGGCTGCCATTATATGACAGCATGTTCCTCCTGTCTGTACGCCGGAAATGAAATGGCTAAGAAACATTTAATATATGGACTGATTCTCCATAATTTAGCTTATGTATATAATGTACAGTGTTTTATGTCACTAACCTCAGACAGAGTAGAAAAGACATGGAGGATAAACTTGGCTTTGGATGAACGGATATTTTATACAGAATTAGCGGCGCATGGATTTCATTGATACGTAAAGGTAAGACAGCAATAAGATGTTTTTGTTTAGTTTTTTAATTAAATGTGCGTTTTGTGGGCTACAATGTTTAAATAATTCAGTAAAGTAGCAGCGGTAGCTAATCTACCTCAGCAATTATTAATAAAACATTAAGCCTAAAACGTACAACAACAAACTAAATGTTTTGTTCTGTGTGCAAAATTCTTGAATGTTTTTGGTGTTAAATCCTAAAACAGGAAGTGGCATTGTTGTCTGTTGCTACGGCAACGAGTCTGCGTAGCTTGGCGGATACAGATCACTGCTGTGGATCATAGCACCAAATTAATACATTTATATGTTTCACTGAGTTAACGCGGCTATGGATGAATGTAAAAGATTAGCGTTGTGCGCATGCGCGACATTTCCATACGTCCAATAACATGGATGGTGTCTATATAGTCAGAACCTCACCGCACGTCACTGGTCCAGAACCAGCAGAGCTGAGGAGATGCAACTGGTCAGAAATCTGCTTTTATTTTCCCACATTAGGGAAATTCTGCTGCAACAGCAGCAAAGGAAAAAATAAATGAATGAAAACAGAATAAAGTCTGAAAAACACGGCAGGGCATCAATTCAACACAAATGGTGTGTAGTTATTGGCAGTTATCGGCAGTTATTGGCAGCTACTCTGGTCCAGAGGATGTGGGTAAAATAAAAAATGTGTATCTGAGCATTAAAAAGGCAGATTATTTATACAAGTATGAAACTGGAACAGCAGAGATTATATTTGAATTAAAACCTGTTCAGCTCCAGCAGGGATGTGAAAACTTTGAGTTGTTTGGAGCGGGACGGTTTAGAGTCCAACAGGAAGGCAGGCGGATAAAAACACAAACTAAACCCTATAAAATAAATTAATCAGCATTAATCCGGCTGTGGGCTAAAAGCTAAAGGCTAGCTGCAGCTAAAGGCTAGCTGCAGCTAAAGGCTAGCTGCAGCTAAAGGCTAGCTGCAGCTAAAGGCTAGCTGCTTTTCCAGCGTCTCATCAGATCGGCGTGAAGCAGAAATGAACCGCCAACGGCTAGCGGCTGTCATCTGTGCGTCAGATTAACGGTCCTACCGGAAACACGAAAACAGAGGTTCTGGCCGGAAGGTTTGCATGAGGGAAATGTGATTAAAACTTTCCTAACTGATTCATCAAATGAATGTGTTAAAAACCCGACAGAACTGAAACACAGCAGCAGAGGGAGAACCGGGGGAGCATCAGCAGAGTTCATGTGATGCGTTCATGAACGTAGGAACTTCAGCTGCTGCTGCATTCAGGCTGAAAGGTCTGAGATGCGGCGACTCGGCGTTTCCATCACAGAGGAGTTACTTATCCAAACTACAGCTGAACTAAAACCAAACTACAGTTGAACTACAACCAAACTACAGCTGAACTACATCTAAACTACAGCTGAACTACAACCAAACTACAGCTGAACTACATCTAAACTACAGCTGAACTACAACCAAACTACAGTTGAACTACAACCAAACTACAGCTGAACTACAACCAAACTACAGCTGAACTAAAACCAAACTACAGTTGAACTACAGTGTAGTTATGGCGGATCGGTCCTGTGACGGCTGGCTGGATGTGGACATGTTACCATGGAAACCCCTACGTCATCACTGGCGGAGCGTGACGCTGACAAAACCTCTTGACGCGATGATGTCAGAGCGTCAGTCTGGGTTACCTAGCAACACATCAGGCCGTTTGGCGGCAGCAAGTCCAGCTTCAGAGCTTTGAATCATCTGAAGGTTCCTCTGGGAAATACAGACTCCATGACGGGGATATGACGTCACATGTAAAAACTGGTTTCCATGGAAACATTCATGATTATTCATCTGGTAAAACAACAAAATGCTGACGGTTAAAATCAATAACTTAGTTAATGTTCTCAGAATCCAGAATATTTTAGTTAAAAACAGATTTTTATAAAGATAATTCACAGAGCAAAACAACCAGTGAAGTTTAAACATGAGTCAGTTTAATAACTATAACAAAATGAACGTCAGCAGATGTTATGGTTTCTTTATTGGAAATATGCGATTCATCAGACGGAAGCAGGAAGAAACGGAGACCCAGGCCCCAAACAGCAGAACCAGCAGAGTTCTGGACCAGGCGGGTCCAGCTGGTTCCGTCTGACCCAAATCATCTCAGCTGGAACTGAGGTTTCCTCCACCGGCGGTCCAGAAACTTCCTGTTGGATCCCAGCTTTATTCATCCTGCTGCCAGATTGAAGCAGCTCTGCACCGGCGGCAGCCAGCGCGTCCCGTCAGCTCTGCACCGGCGGCAGCGCGTCCCGTCAGCTCTGCACCGGCGGCAGCGCGTCCCGTCAGCTCTGCACCGGCGGCAGCCAGCGCGTCCCGTCAGCTCTGCACCGGCGGCAGCGCGTCCCGTCAGCTCTGCACCGGCGGCAGCCAGCGCGTCCCGTCAGCTCTGCACCGGCGGCAGCCAGCGCGTCCCGTCAGCTCTGCACCGGCGGCAGCCAGCGCGTCCCGTCAGCTCTGCACCGGCGGCAGCGCGTCCCGTCAGTAAAATAAAGTCTTTCAGCTGAAAGTCTTCATGGTGAGTAAAGGTCTTCATTCCTCGCCGCTGTAACAGGAAGTCTAGCTGCTGATGTGTGCGGCGCGGCGCTGGCCGCACAGGAAGCCGGGCTCCATGGACGCCACCTTGGCAGCGATGAAGGAGTGGATGCAGTGGAGGACCGCCGTCAGGTTGGCAAACTCCAGTTCCTGACAGGAGAAGAAGAAGAATCAACATAATCAGGATTTTACGCTGTAAATGTAATTTAGTCGCCATTTTTCTTGACAAAATGGAGGAAATGTGACTTTATGTCGGTTTGGGTCGCCGGCCGACGACGACTCAGCTGCTGAGAAAAGATCAAATCTCATATCTGTCAATGCGCCCAGGAGACACTGAAAGATGGTCTTCCTTATCTCTGGAGCTTCAGCCAATCAGCATCAAGGAGAACCACAGCTGCTCCTGGATTGGCTGCTCTATTAGCCAATAGGGTGTCAGCTAGCATCGCTCAGTTATTTACGCATTTTAAAACAGAATAAACATTTCTTTGTAAATATGTTCATAAAGTCACAAAAAAGACAACAAAGTTAAACATTTTTACATTTTGCTTCAACAAACCAGTTTAATTTTAACATCTTAGCATTTCCAGCTACTGTCCTACAGATTAAACAATGTGACGAAAGGTTAATCAATAACTCATTTACTCTAAAATCAGACAGAAACCAGATTTCTTACCCTCATTTCTATTTGGCTGCTGTCGGCGTTCCTAAAGAGCAGCTTGACTCGGGTTTTCCCGTCGTCAGATGAGCCTTTCAGCTGAGAGAACCTGTATCTCCACAGAACAGCCTGAAGCAGGAGGAGAGCCGGGTTCATTCAGAGCCGCTAACCGTTTAAAAACCGGGACGACATCAGCAGCTGGTGAATGACTGCTGCACCGTCGCCATGGATACCACAGCCAGGAAATAAGAACAGGAAGTGGATTACCTTTGAAGTCACATCTGAGCAGCTGAACCCGGATCCGAAATCCAGCGTGAAGCTGAGAACGCTCCCCTGGCTGCTGCACATGTAGCTTTTAGACTGAGGAGGAGAAGAAGAAATGGACTGCCATTAGCCAGCTAACCGCTTCGCTAGCCCAGCTAGCACCTCCATTAGCCAGCTAACCGCCTCGCTAGCCCAGCTAGCACCTCCATTAGCCAGCTAACCGCTTCGCTAGCCCAGCTAGCACCTCCATTAGCCAGCTAATTGCTTCGCTAGCCCAGCTAGCACCTCCACTAGCCAGCTAACTGCTTCGCTAGCCCAGCTAGCACCTCCATTAGCCAGCTAACCACTTCGCTAGCCAAGCTAGCACTGCCATTAGCCAGCTAACAGCTTCATTAGCCCAGCTAGCACCGCCATTAGCCAGCTAATTGCTTCGCTAGCCCAGCTAGCACCTCCATTAGCCAGCTAACTGCTTCGCTAGCCCAGCTAGCACCTCCATTAGCCAGCTAACTGCTTCGCTAGCCCAGCTAGCACCTCCATTAGCCAGCTAACCACTTCGCTAGCCCAGCTAGCACTGCCATTAGCCAGCTAACAGCTTCATTAGCCCAGCTAGCACCGCCATTAGCCAGCTAATCGCTTCGCTAGCCCAGCTAGCACCTCCATTAGCCAGCTAACTGCTTCGCTAGCCCAGCTAGCACCACCATTAGCCAGCTAACAGCTTCATTAGCCCTGCTAATGTGGATCTTGAACAATAAAAAGTAAACAGTAAACTGCCCTGGTGAAAAAACCCTCCACACATCAACCTAAACTATTTCTAAAGTGTGACTAGCGACGCATCTAGCGACTTTTTATCAGTAAAATGACTAGTGGCAGATCTAGCAACTTAAAAAAAGCAACTGTTGATGACTTTTTACAAAAGTAGCTAGCAACTTTTTCTCCCAAAAAAGTAAATGGCAACTTTTTCTAAAAAGTGACGTATCATTTGAAGTGAGATGGTTTTCTACCCAAACGCCGCGCTGTGTAACGCTAACGCTAACCAAGCCGCTAAATGGCCAAATGAACTGTAGTACCATGGCTCAACCCGTAGAGGGCGACACACAGGTTTAGAAATTTACCCACAAATGTCACAATTTGGACAGAAACAAAGAATTTAGTTATTTCATCAAAAAAGCTGATTTGGTGTTTAGTGACACTTGAAGCTTCTGAGACAAAATAATCCTGAAGTAAAATAAAATGTTTAATAATTTCAGCGAATCATGAAGCTGCTCAGAGTTACTGTTCCTCTTTCTGCTTCATCTGGAGAGCAGAAAGCTGATTAATAATAATTATTGAGACCGATTATTACCATCTATGGCTCAATTATCTTTGATTGGAAATTAATTTTAATCCTGAAAAACAAACAAATGTCCCTCAAATTATTTTAATTTAATAAAGAGCCGTGAAAGGTGGAAATTCATCCTTCAGATTTATTTTAATTATAGGTTTTATTTTCCGCACAGAGGCGTAAAACATGAAAAACCTCAGATTTTAAGATCATTTTCTGTGAGGTCAGAGAACCTGAACATGTGTAAAGACTCAGTCTGTCGGCAGCAACAGACCCTTATTGGTTATGATAATCAATAAGGAAACAATAATTAACAGGCTGTAGGATGGGAAACAAATGAAAACCCTTAAACACCATCACCAGTGAAACCAGTGAAACCAGCAACATCTGGATAAACCTGAACTATATTTCTGAACGGGTTTGAGGCAGCAGCCAGTCGGGATCCTGTTCGGTTCTGTGTTGCGGCTTCATTTTGGGCGGCGGCGTCTCCTCGGCGGGAAGACGCTCAGATTCCTCTCTGGGTGTTTCAGTCCTCACACACACACACACACACACACACACACACACACACACACACACACACACACACACACACACACACACACACACACACACACACACTCACACACACACACACACACACACACTCTGAGGAGGCCTGCAGATTTGAATTATGGAGTGCAGTGAGAGCAGCAGCCAGGCAGGACTGGAGCCATGAGGAACAGGAAGCCGCTGCTGCTTCCTGTCACCAGGAACGAGACGCCGGGCTGCGGCTGCGGCTGCGGCTGCGGCTGCGGCTGCGCTTCACTAATTGGATTTAGCAACATTTCCTCTTCAAGGAAATCTGCTTAGCACATTCTGACAGGACCGGATGGATGAGAGCCGGAGCCCAGAGATAAAACCAGGAACAAACATCGGCTCTCACTCCTGGAGCAGAAGAAGGTTTTCAGTTAAATGTGTTTGGTTCCAGATCAGCTCCAGTCCAGGACCAGGCATCGCTGAGGCTTGCTTTGGTTTTACATCATGCTAACATTTGATTCCTGAGTTCTTCATGTTCCTCCTCAGATTAAAACTCTCTGCCGGCAGAACGGACCAGAACCGAACCAGAACATTCCGAGGCGGCATGACAGGAACCTCTGCATGGTTTCTATCAGAGGCTGTGATGCAGAGTTACAACAGAATCACTGTAAGCATCTTAAAGCAGCAGAGCTTCTGTCTGTCCACTCTGCAGGCCATAAACATGTCCAGGGTTAGCTAAAATGCTAAGGCTAGCTGAAATGCTGAGGTTAGCTGAAATGCTAAAGCTAGCTAAAATGCTAAGGTTGGCTAAAATGCTAAAGTTGGCTAAAATGCTGAGGTTAGCTAAAATGCAAAGGCTAGCTGAAATGCTAAAGATGGCTAAAATGCTGAGGTTAGCTAAAATGCAAAGGCTAGCTGAAATGCTGAGGTAAGTGGGATTGCTAAGGTTAGTTAAAATGCTAAGGTTGGCTGAAATGCTAAGGTTAGTTAAAATGCAAAGGCTAGCTGAAATGCTAAGGTTAGATAAAATGCTGAGGTTGGCTGAAATGCTAAAGCTAGCTGAAATGCTAAGCGGGAATGCTAAAGCTAGCTGAAATGCTAAGGTTGGCTGAAATGCTAAGTGGAAATGCTAAAGCTAGCTGAAATGCTAAGGTTGGCTGAAATGCTAAGGTCAGTGGGAATGCTAAGGTTAGCTGAAATGCTAAAGCTAGCTGAAATGCTAAGGTTAGCGGGAATGGAACAAACTGAACAGTCTAGGAGACGTCTGGATTCGTTTCAGGCTGAACTGGTTCTGTTAGCCGGCCCGGTCCGCTCCGCCTTCCGGCCGGCGCTCACCCCGACTCGCTGCACCTCCAGGAACACGGCCCTCTGGAAGGACTTGTCCCAGGTTGCCAGGTCTGAGGCCAGCTCCACCCTGAAGGTGCGGCTCTGGCCGTGGCCCACCAGGATGCTGAAGCAGAGCGGGTCGCCGCCCGGCTGCTGGGGGGAACCGTGCAGACCCAGGAAGAGCCGCGCCTGCAGCCAGCAGTCCTCAGCCAGCCACAGCTGCAGGGGGGGGGGAGCATCACCTGATCAATAACCTGATCGATAACCTGATCGATAATAAACTGAAGCTTTATTTATTACTTAGTTCTTACCGTAGTTATAAAACGTCACAGTGTCAACCTAAATATTTAGCTAATATGCAAATTCACTTGCCGATAACAGGAAGTGGACTACCAAAATAAAAGCTGGTTCTTCAGAACCTCTTTAGCATAGTTTCTTTTCCTGTTTCCTCTTTTGATAAATAATCTTGTCAAAATAAAAGCTGATCCAGTCAGCAGCAGCTGAAACGTTTGACGGGTTCAGTTTCAGCTTTTATTTTGGTAGTCTGCTTTCGCTTATTGCCGAGGTGAATTAGCATATTAGCTTTAGCTTGTTTGAAACTAAATAAATGAAGAACATGGAGAAATCCCAGCGAGAGCAGGGGACCCGACTCGGCGCTGATCCGACTCACCTTGTGAACCTTGAACAGAACCTCATAGAGGCTGTATGTAGTTTCGGGTTTTCCCCAGTCGGTGGCGCCGACCTGAGAGACCAGAAAGCTTGATGAGCGTCAGAAACAAGAACCTGAAGAGCGTCTGGGCTGGGAGCTGCTGGTACCGGCGGCCGTCTGAAGATGTGAACATACGGCCCCCTCAGCGCCAGGAACCTGAAGGCCGAGCTCCTGCAGGGGGCGCCGCTCCCTGCAGCCTCACACACCCAGCCCATGTGGACGATCTGGGAAAACAGGATCAACAAGCGGAGAAAACATTTTCACCTCCGATGACCTTTTAATAATGTGACTGAATCCAGTGAGGAGCGATCTGATTGGACGGCAGGCAGCTGCTCACCTGGTCACCAGACGAAGATTCATTCAGCGTCTCAATCTGCAGCAGAAACAGACAGGAAGTCATCAAAGAGGCTCAGCTTCCTGTTCCAGCAGGAAACCATCAAAGATCCAATCTGAAGCTGATTCTGATCCAGTGTTTGGCTCCGCCTCTTTTGGGGGCGGGATTACTGAGATTAACTAATCCGGATTTTCCTTCCGGGTCGTTCTGCTCTTAGATCGGATCGCTGTCTCCACCCACACAGTCTGTTAAAGGCTGCAGGTGAATAAAAGAAGCGCCGCCGTCTCTCCAAAAGCAGCAGAACAATGAGATCCCGATTGGACCAATCAGCTCACGGTGTCACTGATTGGCCGTGAATTAACGAGCCTTGAAACATGACCGCTGTGAGCAGCAGGACCAGAATAACCGGAGAGACGAGGAGATGAGCGAGGAGCCGCTCGTCATCAGACAGGTCAGACCCAACGAGCCGATCTCAGAGCTCCGATCTGGACTCACGCTCTCCTGCGTCAGCTCGCCGATGTTCGCAGCGATCGCCTGCAGCCAGTCCGAACTTTCTGCTGCCGAGCAGAACTGCAGGGCGCTGGAGCTGGACGCATCCGGGGAGAACAGCTCCAAGCAGTGGGACCTGGAGGAGGGGTCAGAGGTCAGAGGTCAGCAGGAACAAACAGCCGCAGTTATCCTGGAAAACTAAACGTCATAAAAACATTCAGTTTCATGAAGAAGAAAACGACGAGCCAGCGACTCTGAGCTGAAATAAACCCAAAAGCGTGACCTATGACCTTCATCAGACTACCTGCAGACGCTGCCAAGGTCATGGATGGCCTAGCCAAAGTTCAGGACCCAGCTGGATTTATTAAACTCCTCCAGGTGTCTCCAGCGTCATGGAGGCTGATGCTGCAGCAGTCAGTCTGCGGTGGTGGTGAAGACGCCTCTGACTAAAGATAGTAAGTCCTGGGTGACTCCACCAGCTCTCAGCTCGCTCTGCTAAGCCACCTCCTTTGCTTTTGCCACCTCCTTTCCAACTGTGGCTCATAATGACGTCGGGGATCTAATGAGCTGCTGCTGGTTGTAGAAATGACCAAACACATCAGAACTAAAATGTTCCTGCCAGTCGGAGCTAACGTAGCGTAGCTAACGTAGCGTAGCCAGTGCGCCATGCTGCCGCCGTTAGCCGAGCTAAGCTAGCAGGAACTGCGACCTCCATTCCGTCTCCATCTGTCTCAGCAGCAGCGAGACCAGATGTAGCAGCAGGACCACATTCCTCTTGGTGGGGGTGATGAGGGACGGGGAAACTTTTAATTTGTTTTTCTGCTGCTGAGACCTTTGACCTTTGACCTCTCAGCAGGCAGAAGGAGGCCAGAATCTGACGGCTCATTATTATGAACACACAACAGGAGGATAAAGATGGAGAAGCGTTGCTAGCTGTGTTAGCCAGTAACTGTCTGATGATGATGATGTTTCCGGCTAAAGCAGCAGAAATCTGGATCCTTTCAGAGCTGAGGCTCCGGATGGAGACGGGCTGAAATGAATCACACAGCGTCTCAGACTGCCGCTCTGACCTTTGACCTCAGAGAGTCAAAGGACTCTGACCCCTAGAGGTCAACGGCTCGGCGCAGCCGTACCTTAGCTTATCGCTGCCTTCTCGCCGTCTGGAGACTCTGGCCATCCGCAGCGGCAGGCAGACGGCGTCCAGCCAGCGCTTCTCGTACTTTGGCTCATTCGCTGAGGGTGAAGGGGGCGGAGCCTGAGCGGAAACAGAACAACCAATCAGCTGCCAGTAAAACAGAACAACCAATCAGCTGCCAGTAAAACAGAACAACCAATCAGCTGCCAGTAAAACAGAACAACCAATCAGCTGCCAGTAAAACAGAACAACCAATCAGCTGTCAGAAGTTAGCCACTAGCAACTAGCAAGTAGCCATCAGAAGTTAGCCACTAGCAAGTAGCCATCAGAAGTTAGCCACTAGCGATTAGCAAGTAGCCATCAGAAGTTAGCCACTAGCAACTAGCAAGTAGCCATCAGAAGTTAGCCACTAGCAACTAGCAAGTAGCCATCAGAAGATAGCCACTAGCAACTAGCAAGTAGCCATCAGAAGTTAGCCACTAGCAACTAGCAAGTAGCCATCAGAAGATAGCCACTAGCAACTAGCAAGTAGCCATCAGAAGTTAGCCACTAGCAACTAGCAAGTAGCCATCAGAAGTTAGCCACTAGCAACTAGCAAGTAGCCATCAGAAGTTAGCCACTAGCGATTAGCAAGTAGCCATCAGAAGTTAGCCACTAGCAATTAGCAAGTAGCCATCAGAAGTTAGCCACTAGCGATTAGCAAGTAGCCATCAGAAGTTAGCCACTAGCGATTAGCAAGTAGCCATCAGAAGCTCTGCTGACTGGAACCTGCTGACCTCAGCTCTGTGCAGATCGCTTCACATCGTCTGAAGAGCCGACAGCAAACAGGAAATCCTTGATCTGTCAGCAACCGGACCTGCTGTCGTCTCTCAATCATTTCTGGGATTTATGGATTCATCACAGGAAGACAAAACGTTCCAGCGGCGCCCCGAGCTGGACTCGGGTCGGAGTCTGGAGCCCCGGGAGGTTCTGCTGCAGCAGCTGACCGCTAACAGGACCGCTACGCTAACTGAGGTCCCTCACCGTGTTGTTCCCGTTCAGATGGAAGCCGCCGTCGAAGAGCGGAGAGGAGGCCCGGTTCTGGTCCAGCCCAGGAGAACCTGGGCAGGAAAACAAGGAAATCAGAGGACAAAAACAGCAAAGATAAATCCTGGAGGGAAGTTCTGGTCCGACCTGCCTTCATCTCCATGGCAACACCATCGAGCTAAAGCTCCCTGTGCAGAACCGCAGCAGCCATTTTAGGGATGGACTACAGAAGAGTTCATCATTTCAGAACCAAGAAAATCCCAACATGCTGATAAACATGGCTGCTGGTTCTGGTTCTGGACCTCGCTCTAGAACCCCAAAGTGTCTTCAGTCAGAGGCGTCTCCAGGCCCGCTGTAACACAGACCTCTACAGGAGAGCCTTTCCCTAGAAACTTGAAATGTTGAAATTCAGATCATCCATCAATTATTGAATCTGATTCTAAAGGTTCCTTCATCTGATCAGAAACTCAGACTGAGGAAGAGGAGGAAGAGGAGAGGCCGGCCAATCAGGAGCCGTTACCAAGCGGCAGCTTCAGGAAGGACGGGACTTCGCTCAGGTAGCGCACGGTGATGGTGACCTCATCGCCCGCAGTTCTCAGCAGGTGAACCTGCCAGCAGAAACACACCTGTCAGGTGAAACGGAGAAAACCTTCATCTGCAGCAGCGACGTCTAAAACCAGTTAGCAACCAGTTAGCGACCAGTTAGCAACCAGTTAGCAACCAGTTAGCAACCAGTTAGCAACCAGTTAGCAACCAGTTAGCAACCAGTTAGAAACCAGTTAGCAACCAGTTAGCAACCAGTTAGCAACCAGTTAGCAACCAGTTAGCAACCAGTTAGCAACCAGTTAGCAACCAGTTAGCAACCAGTTAGCAACCAGTTAGAAACCAGTTAGCAACCAGTTAGCAACCAGTTAGCAACCAGTTAGCAACCAGTTAGCAACCAGTTAGAAACCAGTTAGCAACCAGTTAGAAACCAGTTAGCAACCAGTTAGCAACCAGTTAGCAACCAGTTAGCAACCAGTTAGCAACCAGTTAGCAACCAGTTAGAAACCAGTTAGCAACCAGTTAGCAACCAGTTAGCAACCAGTTAGCAACCAGTTAGCAACCAGTTAGCGACCAGTTAGAAACCAGTTAGCAACCAGTTAGCAACCAGTTAGCAACCAGTTAGAAACCAGTTAGAAACCAGTTAGCAACCAGTTAGCAACCAGTTAGCAACCAGTTAGAAACCAGTTAGCAACCAGTTAGCGACCAGTTAGCAACCAGTTAGCAACCAGTTAGCAACCAGTTAGCAACCAGTTAGCAACCAGTTAGCAACCAGTTAGCAACCAGTTAGCAACCAGTTAGCAACCACTTAGAAACCAGTTAGAGAATCAGAGGGAAGGAAACCAGCAGCTGTCATGGCGGCCATGACGCTTGTCAGCTGCAGGAGAGAACAGATGTTCATGGCGGTGATGATGATGATGATGATGATGCTGAGCCAAGCTGGACCAAATGAACTGAAACGTGTGGAGGAGGTCCACCAGAACCAGCGGAGCTTCCTGGTTCTGGTGGACCGGTCCATGTTGTTCGCAGCTCAGTCTGACGCAGCTTCATTAAAGATGTGTGCTGATTGGTGGACAGGAACTCACCACTTCCTGGTGTGTGCAGCGCTCCACGTTAATGCCGTTAACCTGCAGACACAGAGCGGGCGGCCATGATGGAGGAGCTGGTCAGCTGACCTGCTGCTGGATGACAGGACGATGCTAAACGCTTCCAGGTTCAGAGCGACGATCTGATCTAGATTCAGTTTTACTGTCTGAAGCTGCTAAAACTTCCCGTCTGCTATGATATTCAACAACATCAGTTGGTTCTGAAGACCCACTGCTGGAGCTCTGACGGGCCACTGGTGGCCCCAGAGCCGCAGGTTGAAGACCCTGAGGAAAAGTGTTGAATTTCTCCATGTTTGTTGTATTTTAGTTTCTTCATAAATTATCACATCTGATCCACGATGAGCTCCAGGATCAATATTACTATTGATGGCTGATCGGAGCCTCCGCTTCCCTCAGACAGCAGGAAACGGGCCAGGCGAGGCAGGAAGTGATGTACTGACCTGCAGCACGGCGTCCCCGACGAACAGCTTCCCCGTCTGATCAGCTGTGGGTAAAAGGTCAGAGGTCAACGTAGCGGTTAGCTAACGGCTATGAGGCCGTCTGTCGGAGGTTCTGGTATCTAACGGTTTGGGCCCACAGAACCTTTCCACAGAGCGTGTTAATGCCACGTTACTATGGCAACGCTGTACAGCAGACAGCCCGACCAATCAGCCGCTGCGTTAGCATTTAGCATTTAGCATTTCATCATGTTTACAGTTTTTAACCAGCTGATGTTTATTCTGCATAAAACAATAAGATTTAAAATCAGTGGATGGAAAAACCTTCAGACATGTAAAGAGCTTAACTGCAGGAGAAGAGAATGAAACTAAGTACACCCCTAAAACTAAGTACACCCCTAAAACTAAGTACACCCCTAAAACTAAGTACACCCCTACTGCAGTCTAATAAAATCCCCTGATTCATTTATTGTTAATACTGGTTCAGAACCAGTTCTACTGGAATATTCAGGTGTCCTAAAGGTCAAAGGTCGTGACACCAAAACAGAATTACTGCTTGGAAGGAGGAAAACCTTTTCAGTCTAGAAACAAGATGGCTGCCGGACTGAGGTTAGCAAATACAACGAGACACGTGATGGTCTTGGCGCATTGGAATAAATCTACCACAGAATGACTGGAAATCAAACGGCCTAGTCAAAGTCCAGGCCTTTAACCCCGTAAAGTGAAGGTTGTCCTCTAGGAATGAAAGTTTTCCTCAGATTCTGAAACGTTTCACCCAGCAGATTAAAACCAAACCTTTTCTTACCGACTTGGTTCCTGAAGATCTTTGAAATGACGACGGGCACGTTGTGCTCCGCTCCGCCCTGCAGAGCCAACAGGAAGGCGTTAGCGTTAGCGTTAGCTCCAGAGCTAGCCGGGTGACCTTCAGCTCACCTTGATGCTGAGGCCCAGACCGCCAGCCGCCTGCCGTCTCAGGACTACAGCTCTGTGCTTTAGAAACGGGGAGTTTTTATTGGCAGACGGATTGTTTTCAGCAGGAAGTGAGCGTCCAGTGACAGGAAGTGAGCGTCCAGTGACAGGAAGTGAGCGTCCAGTGACAGGAAGTGAGCGTCCAGTGACAGGAAGTGAGCACACGGCGGGTGAACTTACGTTGGCTTTGGGCTCGGAGCCGTCGGTGCAGACCACGCCCAGCTTCTGGATGGTCAGAGCGTCTCTGCTCAGCCGCAGGCAGACGTCGAAACTGTCGCCGCTGTCGCCGCTGCACAGCAGCGCCACTCCGGATCGGCTCTGGAGGAAACCAGGAAAACAAACATTTAGCTTCAGGACGACCGGAAGATTCTGGCGGCTTGAAACGAAGAACGTTTCACTGAAACTGAAATAAGGTGAATTAGATCAACTTACATCCTGGTATTTACTGATATTTACTGGTATTTACTGGTATTTAGGTTTCCTTCCATGAAGCGACGCGACATCGCTCAGAATCAGCAGCATCAAATCTGATGCTTCAATGATCAACAACATGGAGGAGCTGCTGGAGCAACACAACCATCATTATGGCGGTTCTGTGCTGCAGTCTGGCGGTTCTGTGCTGCAGTCTGGCGGTTCTGTGCTGCAGTCTGGCGGTTTTGTGCTGCAGTCTGGCGGTTCTGTGCTGCAGTCTGGCGGTTCTGTGCTGCAGTCTGGCGGTTTTGTGCTGCAGCGGTTCTGTGCTGCAGTCTGGCGGTTCTGTGCTGCAGTCTGGCGGTTCTGTGCTGCAGTCTGGCGGTTCTGGTTGAACTGATCTCGGATCGTTTCTTAAAGGAAACTGAACTGATTAACAGAAACTCGTTAAAGTCGACAACATAAATATCCATAAGCAGGGTCTCATCCTGATGGGTGAACTCTGGCCCGGTTCTGCTCCGGTTCTGGCCCGGTTGGTTGCTGGAATCGCGAAGCCGCCAGCAGAGTCCGAACGCACGTCTGACCGCCTGCCAGTCCAGAGCAGCGTTCCGGGTCAAACCCGACGGACTCTCAGTCTGCGCTGGGGAAAACCGCGGCTCCTCTGCGCCTTCACACTGATTGGACCTCATCCATGCCTGGTTGGTTCCGCGGCCAGCAGGTTCTGCTGCTGCCACAAGCATTTCAATCAGCCAAAATTCAGCAGCAGGTGAGTTCAGAGGTAAAGGTCTGATCCGACTGGATCAGAACCCGGTTCTGCTCCTCCAGAACCTCTGCTTTATGACCCGGGCCACTGGGTTCTGTTGGACCAGAGGAGGTTTCAGAAGCTGCTTTAACGACTTTGGTAATGTTTTCAGGATGTTTCCCTCCTTCGGTCCAGTCGACCCGGTTCTACTGGAACCAGAACATCTGCTCCACCTCCAGCTGCTCTGAGTCAAACCAGCCTGTTCCCCTCCTGGCCTGTGGGGGCGCTGCACCAAGAACCACTGAAGGAAACGACACAAAAACCTCTGAAGACACTGAGAGCAACTTCCTTCTTCACCACATGGAAACAAGATGGAGGATTTTAGCGGTTGGAGGATTTCTCTTTAGGCTAAAGACCAGGAGACATTTCTGCTGCTAGCGCTAGGCTAGCATGTTAGCTTTGGTTGTATTTACCCAGAATGCCCTGCGCTGTAGTCCACTTCCTGTTTTTGGAGCGGTCTCTGGTTCGCTTGGCGTTCACATTCAAACCGAACCCAGACTGAGGTTTGGAGGACCAGAGGTCAGAGGTCAGTTAGCGTTCACACCTGACCAACCGAACCGGACTTTGACTAGGCAAACTGACTGGACTTGGACTCCCTCCGGGTCCAGAACACCAACTCTGTTCTGGACGTTGCTGACTACCAGATCATTCCTGGTTTCCATGGAGACGGTCGGTGGCCGTTTCAGAATAAAAACGAATGAATGAAGGTTTTTCTGCTGCATCTCAGGTGAAAATGTGTTTATGAATCCAGATAATGTAGCAGGAGCTCCCAGTTATTTACCTCCATATCAGAGCCAACACACACACACACACACACACACACACACACACACACACACACACACACACACACACACACACACACACACACACACACACACACACACTGTGTGAATCTGAATTGAGTTTCAGGATTATTGTATTTCAACCGCCTGACGTTTGGGGGATTTAATGACTGATTATAGTGGCGTTGGGCTGTTTACTGTAAGATGTGTGTCGCGGCCTTCTAGCTTCCAATACTCCAACTAAGGCCGTGTGTGTTAACAGGTGGGTTTTAGATTGAACGCACTTCCTCTTCATTTGTTTGCGAAAATAGATTGTTTATTTCTTATAAAATTAGTAACAAAATGTCAAAAAATGTCCTACATCTTAACCGAAAACGAAAGTAAACTTAACATGGCGTTTCAAGTAAAAAGGTGCAAAATAAAAGGTCAAATTGAAAGTGAAATGCAAGTGAAATGAAATGGTCAAAAAATCATTTACCAACCCTCCCGTACACACCAGACATTTGCAAAACAATGCCTCCACCAAGCACCCGGTGTGTTTTTAATTACCTAAATTAATGGGAGGGGCTAACCAATTACCAACATAATCAATTCTAATTTACAAATTAATCACAGACTTAATTCTAACTTTCCAAAAATAAAAAACTAAATTAATAGAACTTACAAGTTGCAAACATTACACAAATGGCCACCACAATGTGTGTGAGCACTGCTGTCACCTTCATTAGGAACACCTGTCTAAATGTTTACTCACACTGAATCAGCCTGTGTGTCCAACCTGAGGGTCAGGGGCCAGTTCTGGCCCACCAATACTTGGTTTTTATACATAAAGACTAAAAAAATTATTTTCTGAAAGATCAACTAAGAGCAGCAAAGAAGTCAAAACTGAACAAAGATGAGAGATTTTTTGGTATCATTTTTATTATTTAGTTCATATTCAGTCTAATGTTAATGTGAAGCGCTAAGCTAACATCTGTGTTCATGAGAACTGTTCCCTCCAGAGGGCGCTAGAGCTGCGTTAGCTAGAGCTGCGTTAGCTAGAGCTGCGTTAGCTAGAGCTAGAGCTGCATTAGCTAGAGCTGCGTTAGCTAGAGCTGCGTTAGCTAGAGCTGCATTAGCTAGAGCTGCATTAGCTAGAGCTGCGTTAGCTAGAGCTGCATTAGCTAGAGCTGCATTAGCTAGAGCTGCGTTAGCTAGAGCTGCGTTAGCTAGAGCTGCGTTAGCTAGAGCTGCGTTAGCTAGAGCTGCGTTAGCTAGAGCCAGAGCTGCGTTAGCTAGAGCTGCGTTAGCTAGAGCCAGAGCTGCGTTAGCTAGAGCTGCGTTAGCTAGAGCTGCGTTAGCTAGAGCTGCGTTAGCTAGAGCTAGAGCTGCATTAGCTAGAGCTGCGTTAGCTAGAGCTGCGTTAGCTGGAGCTGCGTTAGCTAGAGCTGCTATGCTAAAACCTTTAGACTGCTGTGTTGGTAGCTAGAGCTGCGTTAGCTAGAGCTAGAGCTGCGTTAGCTAGAGCTGCTATGCTAAAACCTTTAGACTGCTGTGTTGGTAGCTAGAGCTGCGTTAGCTAGAGCTGCGTTAGCTAGAGCTGCGTTAGCTAGAGCTGCGTTAGCTGGAGCTGCGTTAGCTGGAGCTGCTATGCTAAAACCTTTAGACTGCTGTGTTGGTAGCTAGAGCTGCGTTAGGTAGAGCTAGAGCTGCGTTAGCTAGAGCTGCGTTAGCTAGAGCTGCGTTAGCTAGAGCTGCGTTAGCTAGAGCTGCGTTAGCTAGAGCTGCGTTAGGTAGAGCTGCGTTAGCTAGAGCTGCGTTAGCTAGAGCTGCGTTACATAGAGCTGCGTTAGCTAGAGCTGCGTTAGCTAGAGCTGCGTTAGGTAGAGCTGCGTTAGCTGGAGCTGCGTTAGCTAGAGCTGCGTCAGCTAGAGCTGCGTTAGCTAGAGCTGCGTTACATAGAGCTGCGTTACATAGAGCTAGAGCTGCGTTACATAGAGCTGCGTTAGCTAGAGCTGCGTTAGCTAGAGCTGCGTTAGCTAGAGCTGCGTTACATAGAGCTGCGTTAGCTAGAGCTGCGTTAGCTAGAGCTGCGTTAGCTAGAGCTGCGTTAGCTAGAGCTGCGTTAGCTAGAGCTGCGTTACATAGAGCTAGAGCTGCGTTACATAGAGCTGCGTTACATAGAGCTAGAGCTGCGTTACATAGAGCTGCGTTAGCTAGAGCTGCGTTAGCTAGAGCTGCGTTAGGTAGAGCTGCGTTAGGTAGAGCTGCGTTAGCTAGAGCTGCGTTAGCTAGAGCTGCGTTACATAGAGCTGCGTTACATAGAGCTGCTTTAGCTAGAGCTGCTTTAGCTAGAGCTGCGTTAGCTAGAGCTGCGTTAGCTAGAGCTGCGTTACATAGAGCTGCGTTACATAGAGCTGCGTTAGCTAGAGCTGCGTTAGCTAGAGCTGCGTTAGCTAGAGCTGCGTTAGCTAGAGCTGCGTTAGCTAGCGCTGCGTAAGCTAGAGCAGCGCTAGCTAGAGCTGCGTTAGCTAGAGCTGCGTTAGCTAGAGCTGCGTTAGCTAGAGCTGCGTTACATAGAGCTGCGTTAGCTAGAGCTGCGTTAGCTAGAGCTGCGTTAGCTAGAGCTGCGTTAGCTAGAGCTGCGTTAGGTAGAGCTAGAGCTGCGTTAGCTGGAGCTGCGTTAGCTAGAGCTGCGTTAGCTAGAGCTGCGTTAGCTAGAGCTGCGTTAGCTAGAGCTGCGTTAGCTAGAGCTGCGTTACATAGAGCTGCGTTAGGTAGAGCTGCGTTAGCTAGAGCTGCGTTAGCTAGAGCTGCGTTAGCTAGAGCTGCGTTAGCTAGAGCTGAAACCTTTTAGATTTAAGATAAAAACCAGTTTGAGTTTCACCTGTAATAAAATCTATTAATCCCTTTTTACATCCATTTATCAGCTAATCAATAATTAATCCCGATCAGTCCCGCACTCTGCTACTAAAGACAATAACATGTTTATGTTCTTAACAAATTTGTCTATTTGCATTTTTATAATATCGTATAAAATAAACTTAACTGTAGCATAATCGATGCTACAGTTAAGTTTATTTTATCGATTATGCTAAAGTAGCATCGATTATGCTACTTTAGCATAATCGATGCTACAGTTAAGTTTATTTTATCGATTATGCTAAAGTAGCATCGATTATGCTACTTTAGCATAATCGATGCTACAGTTATTAACATTGATTATTAATAAAAACTCGTCAGATTCGGATGTTTATTACCGTTATGGATCCGGCAGCAGGTCCAGGTTCTGGACCCGCCCGGAACCCAACGCTGTAACTTCCTCAGAGTGTGAATAATTCTGAGCCTGAAAGAAAATCCGGAATAAAAACGAACTGGTCCCAAAAAGTCCGAAAGGTCAATAATAACCCGGAACGGGGTTCGGATTAACAATCATCATTAATCATATCAATTCTCCTCAGCAGGGAAACATCTGCAACGCATTTCCGAGCCGAACCGTTCTGCTGGTTCGGCTGGACCGGGAGCGGCTCCGGGTTAAAGCTCTGTGTCGGTTCCGGTGGTTCCGACACTGAAACTCCAGAAACCGGCTCAATCAGAGGGAAGTCCGGCCGGCTCCCTCTGGGTACCGGATCTTCATCAGAACCGCTCTGTGTTTGAACAACCCGTCCGGAACCAGAACCAGACCTCCGCGGAAGTTTCGCCGGGAAGCGGGACCGAGCAGCGGGTCCTTACCGGAGTTGGCACCGGGAGGCTGGCGGGTCTCCGGCTCCCGCTCATCTCCCCGGGCTTCCTCAGCTCGGCGATCCGCGCGGCGGCGGCTGCTGCCCGGCGTCCCGATCAGCGGCGCGGCGGGGCGGCATGCCCGGAGGCTGGGCGCGGATCCGGGCAGCGGAGGCTGAGGCTGCAGGACGAAGAGCTGCTGCTGCTCCGGCCGTCAGGGATCCTCTGCTGCTCAGGACGCCCACCTGCGGCCCGCAGCCTCCTGTTGACCCACCCTGCGTCAGAGCGCATTAACCCGTTCATTGGCTGTTCGCTGCAGGAGGTCCAATCAGAGTCCCTGGCTTCTCATCGATCTTTCTGACGACATGAAACCGGAGATCAATAAAAACAAACAAAGTTGATCAGCGGCGGACCGAGGGGCCAGGCGGCCCTGGGCGGCTCCAGTTAGCGGCCCCTCATGTTGACCCTCCCTGTCCTGAGAGGCGACCCGCCACCCTGTCAGAGCGGCAGCTACCTCTGCTGCTTTTTCCTTCCACTCAATTTTCTACGAAGACGCTTACACTTTCATCAAATGTTTTTCTGAGATTTTCCCTGTGAGCCAAAATAAAAACTCGGATCATTTAAAAAGAGAAACCAGAGCTGCTTAGAACGAGATTAAAACCAAAATGTCTCCTCCGTTAAATCAGCTATATGTGGAACAAACAGCGAGACGACAAAGTGACACAAGATGGCCGTATTTTTATAACTTAAAACTAATTCCCGTTTTAACAAGATATGAAACTCATTTTAAATAAACTGTCGGTCAAATAATTCTGCTCCTGAATTTTGGACGTTAAAAGCTTCCGTACAAAATGACATAAAGGTTTGAATTATTTCACTTCATCTGTGATGAATCTAGATAAACGATTCTTTCTTACAAGACGTTGAACTTTATCCCTTTATTTCTTTTAATCTGTTCACATATTTCCTGTTGGGGATTTTTCATGAAATCTGTTGGTTTTTGGCTCCACAGAGAACCTGATAAATCCAACATGTCCTCCGCGTTGGGACTTTTCCTCCAGGGTTGTGTTGCTGAATTCGTCTCGGCTCCGTCTGGAGAAAGTTCTGGATATTTAGATCCAAACTAAATATCTAGCAAATAACTGAATATGAAGTTTGACGGTAAATAAGGAGTTTGGGTCAATTATTACCCAAAACAATGTATTGATGCATTTCACCAACATGAAAACCACAAAGGATCAAGAACTTCCTGAAGAAACTTTAGGCAGTAAAATGTTTAAAAATGTGTTTAAATACAAATCAATAATATTTCTTATTATTTTCAGTCCATCTGTTCTCTGCTGATCAGAGAACTGCAGGTTCACCTGCTCTCACCGACACCAGGAGACAAGATGGCCGCCAGCGATCTGGGTCAATCAAGCCTTCATCAGCCGCTCAGCACCGCAGGACTCCAGCCGCTGTGCGTCGTGATTCTGATGACTGACGTGTTTATAGATTATATTTATAAGATACAAACTGAGTCCGTCTGATTAGCAGCTTCTGCTGTACAACACCGCAGAACGTGTGCTAGCCAAAAATCAAAGTTCTCATTCAGCTACATATATATAGCTGGTTCTGAGCTAAACATTCAGCTAGCTCTGAGCTAACGCAATTTGGGTTAAATATTAAGCTAGCTCTGAGCTAAATATTAAGCTAGCTCTGAGCTAAGCTTTCAGCTAGCTCTGAGCTAACGCACTTTGGGTTAAATATTAAGCTAGCTCTGAGCTAAATATTAAGCTAGCTCTGAGCTAACGCACTCTGAGGTAAATATTCAAATATTGCATCCTGGTTGGTGGAGAAAATCAGGATGTCTACTAAAGATTAAAGGAACACAAAAACTCAAATTAAGGGGAAAAAGCCCCATAAAATAATAAAAAATGTTGACAAAATCAAACAGTCGAAGCTAACAACCCCTGTGAGCAACCTGTTCCCCTCGTCGCCTGTGGGGGCGCTGCACCAAGAACCACTGAAGGAAATGAAAACCTCGACCTAAAATCCTTGTTCCTTTCGGGAACAAGGATTTTAGGTCTTTTGCTAAAGACCAGGAGTCCTTTCTCCTGCTAGCGCTCGGCTAACGCGTTAGCTTTGGTTGTAGCTGTAGCTGCTTTTCAAACCGCACCAAAGCTCAGTTAAACTGAACCAAACCTTTTGTGTGTGTTCAGGTTTATTTTATAAACCGGCCTCCTAATAAACCCTGAGCTGTTGCCATGGCAACCTCAATCTGCCACCCTGGAAACCAGATTGATGAATGAGCTTCCCGTCCTGCAGGTTTGCTTAACCGAACCACAGGTGGAGCAGCTAGCGGCTAATCCGCCGAGGCGCTTTTAATTCCAGGCGAAGGAGCTGAAGCGGATTAGAAAGTCCATCAGGAAGGAAGGAGCCCCGAGTTCAGCTGAGGCCCATCCGGATTCCCGTCATCACGGCCAAGAGCTTCGTTACCTGAAGACAACTTGGTCCTGCTGCCCAGAACCACAGAATATTCAGAACCAAAGCAACAGAAAACCTGAAGGAGGGGAAACCACGAAGCGACGACCCATGAAAGATCAAACTCCACAACACAAACGCAGCAACAAAAATACAAAATAAATGATCGAGGTAGTTAAAATTAAACTGCTAAACACAAAGTACTGTCAGCTAAACGGCTCAACACAGAAACATTATCGGAGCTGACGCCAAACCTAACGCACTGAAATTTAGCTGAAGCTAAAAAATAATGGATCCACATGTTGGACCTGCTGCAGCAGAACAGTTCAGAACCATATGAAGTGGGAATAAAGCTATTTATTAACTGATTAAGTGTTTTATATTGTTCTCTAAAAACTATCGAGTCTCGGCTGCAGTGAACCGTCGGTTCTTTCCAGCTGCTCCTCCAGCTGAACCTTTCAGGGATCACAGAACCCGACCGAACCGCCCCACTTTCACCCGGTTCCTGTATTTAACCATCATCACTGCCGTCCTGACCTCCGCAGCCTCTGGCTCTCCGGTGATGGAGCGGCGCCTCCACCGCCCCCTGCTGGCCGGCGGTGATGGAGCGGCGCCTCCACCGCCCCCTGCTGGCCGGCGGTGATGGAGCGGCGCCTCCACCGCCCCCTGCTGGCCGGCGGTGATGGAGCGGCGCCTCCACCGCCCCCTGCTGGCCGGCGGTGATGGAGCGGCGCCTCCACCGCCCCCTGCTGGCCGGCGGTGATGGAGCGGAGCCTCCACCGCCCCCTGCTGGCCGGCGGTGATGGAGCGGCGCCTCCACCGCCCCCTGCTGGCCGGCGGTGATGGAGCGGCGCCTCCACCGCCCCCTGCTGGCCGGCGGTGATGGAGCGGCGCCTCCACCGCCCCCTGCTGGCCGGCGGTGATGGAGCGGCGCCTCCACCGCCCCCTGCTGGCCGGCGGTGATGGAGCGGCGCCTCCACCGCCCCCTGCTGGCCGGCGGTGATGGAGCGGCGCCTCCACCGCCCCCTGCTGGCCGGCGGCCCAGCCGTCATGTTTAGACGCTTCCGCTCAAGAAGAAGAAATAAAAGCGACGCGCTGCAGAGCGGAGCAGCTGGACGGACCAGAACCAAACCTGATGCCGCCGCTGGAAGCTCAGAGAGGCGGCGGCCATGTTCACGGCGCCGGGCCAGAACCGGACCAGAACCGGGCCAGACCGGGCTCTTTACAGATCTGGAACCGGGCAAGTTCATCTAAATTACGAAGTGAATCTGGGATGATTCCCTTTTCTCATCTTCGTTTCAGGATCTGCTCCAACATCCCCCCCACCCCCTCCTCCAACTGGTCGTTGGCATGGAAACGAATCTTTCACCAAGCGGCGACCTCAGCTGGAGGTCCAAAAGGCTCAGAGGGTTTGGTGGTTAGCCTGGAGAACCTGGAGAGCCTGGAGAACCTGGAGAGCCTGGAGAACCTGGAGAACTGTCCCAAACTGAGGGGACCCGATGAAGAAATCACTTCCTGGTTTGACCTTGAACGGTTTTATTAGTTAAGAAATCAACAGACTTAAGAAACGGATCTATGTGCGAGTAAAACAGGCGGTGCCGCTCCACCAGGTGGCGCCGCACCACCAGGCGGAGCCGCACCACCAGGTGAAGCCGCTCCACCAGGTGAAGCCGCTCCACCAGGTGGCGCCGCTCCACCAGGTGAAGCCGCACCACCAGGTGGCGCCGCTCCACCAGGTGGCGCCGCTCCACCAGGTGGCGCCGCTCCAGCAGGTGGCGCCGCTCCTAAATAAAGTTAAAACAGCCATTGAGGTCTGCGGAGCAGCTGCTGATGTCACTATCCTACAGGAAGCATGCCTGATCGTCTCCATGGGAAACAAAGAAAAGGCCAGGCTGCGTTTACATGAACTAGGCCGTCCAGCAGCAGCAGCGTGGTTCTGGATGAAGAGGAATCAGTCCGGATGGGTCCCAGTTCAATCTCAGGTCCACTTTGGTCCCAATTGGGTCCCTGTAGTATCTCTGCTGGGTGTCCCAGTTCTGCTCTGGTTTGGTTCCGGTGGGTCCCAGTCCCTCCCTCAGTGCTCCTCTTTGTCCCGCCCCTTCCTGTCCTTCTCGTCCTGCAGGGCGGCGCCCAGCTTCTTGATCAGAACCGACAGAACCTTGTCCAGCGGGTCCATGACGCCGCGCTGCAGCCACTTGGGGATGGTGGTGCGGGCGTGGTGGAAGCCCAGCTTCTGCAGGATGTAATCCACCCCGACCGGGTCGATCTTCCTGCCGGTCCAGGAGATCAGCCTGGACACAAACAAGATGGCCGCCCAGCACAGGCCTCAGGATAAAGAAGCTCTGAGCAGGAAACGCATCACCACCATGTTCAGCTTCTGCTGTAGATAAATAGTTCTCTATATTTTAGTAAATCATTTATTTTGTCTCAGATGAAACTAAATCTGGTGAAAAACAGTTTTATATTTTATATAAAAATCAGATCATGACCTGAAAAGCATTTTATTGTTTATGTGGAAGCAGGAGGACGAGCAGCAGACGCCTCCAGGCCGGGAATCGAACCTGCGACCAGCCAGGCCTCCATTCATGGCCTTTTATTATCAACAGAAGCTGCAATAACAGATTCTGACTGTTTTACTGAATCCATTCATTAACTTAATGTGACTCAAATGTTTGATTCATTTCCTCATAATTTAGTTTTTTTACTAAATTTCGTTAATTATTGTGATTATTGAGTACATTAATAATCATATCGGCTCCAGGCTGTGATTCGTTCTGGATCATTGTGGGTCAGCGTGGGGGCGGGGCCTGCGGCCTCACCTGAGCGTGGGCTCCAGGTGCCAGGTGTTGCACATGAACTCCCTCCAGTCCACGGTGGTGTAGCTGACGGCGTCGTCGCGTTCGCTCTGCGCGCCGCCGTCGTCCTGCGGCGCCGTGGGGCTCTTCTGGCCCTGCCGGGCGACGAGCAGCCGCGGGGCGAAGAGCGCTGAGGAAGAGGAGACGTTGTTCACCAGCTGCGGGTTTCGGCCTGAAGCTGGTCGCCATGGTGACCAGGTGAGCTCACCTTTCTCCTTCTCCTTCAGGTAGGCGGACACCAGGTCGTGCAGGAACATGATGAGCTCCGCGTCCATGGTAACGCAGATGTGGTCGGTGAACTCCGTCACCATGCTGCACTCCACCTTCGGCTTACCGCCGGCGTCTGCAACAGAGACCGGAGCCGGGTCAGAACCGGAGCCCAGAGCGGAACCGGGACACCGGCGGCCCACCCACCGCTCAGCGCCGGCTCGTCGGCGTCCTGCACGTGGATGGACTTGAAGTCCAGCTGCATTCTGGGTAGGGCGAAGATGGTCTCGGTCTCGTGGTCGTAGGCGTGCGAACCCCGGAAGCTGCTGAGGAGGCTGGAGCGGCGCGCCGCCTCGCTGCTCTGCGCGCCGCTGGAGTCCACGTTACGCAGCAGGTTCAGCTCTGCAGCAGGGGGTCAGAGGTCACCGAGGCGCCACATTCATTATGGATTATAACACAGAAATGGATCCTTTGCTGGACAAACACAATAAAGTTTTATTGTGTTTTAGGAAAACATTCAGCAAAGTCTCTGCTGCGCTGATTCTTCATGTTTAATAAGCTTTAATAAACCTTATTAAACCTTTAATGATAAGCTTATTAAACATTAATAAACTAACAAACTTCAGTAAGCCTTATTAAAGCATATTAATAAGCATTAATATTAATGCTTATTAATATGCTTTAATAAACCTTTAATAAGGTTTATTAAAGCTTTATTAAATAATGATAAGCTTATTAAACATTAATACACTTTAATAAATTTTGTGTTCTTGTCAGCGATGGAAATGAAATATTTCTGTTCTGGTTTTGTCCGTGTTTTTCTTTTTTTGATTCTTCATGTTTAATACACTTTAATAAGCTTTAATAAACCTTATTAAAGCTTTAATGATAAGCTTTTAAACATTAATAAACTTCATTAAACCTTATTAATGCTTTAATAAACTTTAACAAGTTTTAATAAACCTTATTAAAGCTTTATTAAATAATAATAAGCTTTAATAAACTGTGTTCTTGTCCGCGATAGAAATGAAATATTTCTGTTCTGGTTTTGTCCGTGTTTTTCTTTTTTTGATTCTTCATGTTTAATACACTTTAATAAGCTTTAATAAACCTTATTAAAGCTTTAATGATAAGCTTTTAAACATTAATAAACTTCATTAAACCTTATTAATGCTTTAATAAACTTTAACAAGTTTTAATAAACCTTATTAAAGCTTTATTAAATAATAATAAGCTTATTAAACTGTAATACACTTTAATAAGCTTTAATAAACTGTGTTCTTGTCCGCGATAGAAATGAAATGTTTCTGTTCTGGTTCTGTCCGTGTCGTTTCTCTGTTTTCAGCTGAAAGGTGTAAAATGACTGAAAACCAGTAACTATTTTAAAAGCTGAAATCTGTTGTGAGGTGATCAACAATGAACAAAGCATTAATTATTTTATATAATCTGGAAAGCTGGAATAACATTTCATCTTTCTGATCTGGATCTAAAAACTCTTCCTGTATTCAGAAACGTTTTAATCCAGCAGATCTGGGATCCCAGCGAGTCCCTGGTTACCATGACAACAGAAACAAACCAGGAAGCTTGCAGAAATTTACTTTTTACGACGAAACTCAAAGTTTGGTCCTGATTTTTCTCTTTCTTCTCGAGTCGTCGGGCCGTAGATAAAGCAGCCCAGGGGCCACAAGCGGCCCAGGCGCCTCACCTTGAGCCCGCTGGGTTCTGTGGGCGGTACCTTTGTTACGCATGGCGGTGACGTAGTTGAACCACTCCTTCACTGTGGCGACGCCGTGCGGCGGGTTCTCGTGGCGGCCGCGGGTGATCTTGGTGATGGTCGCCATGGGACTCTCCAGGGCGCCGCACGGCTTCGTTACCATGGTGTTGTGGCCAAGATGGAAGTCCAGCGTCTGCACGATGTAGGTGGAGTCGTCTCTGGAGCCTGCAGCCAGACAGGAAGTGAGTCAGTGGGGCAGGAAGCGGTGCGCGGCCGATCGGGCGGCAGACGCCGCTCCCTCACCGTCCTCCCAGATCTTCTGCGCCTCGGTCCAGAAGGCGATGTTGGGCTCCTCCAGGTGGAACAGCGCCCAGGACTTGGACCGGAAGTTGGGCCCGTGGAAGCAGGCCAGCGTCGTGTGGTTGCCATGGAGACTCATGGAGCCGCCGAGCTGCACGGCGTCTTCGGGGAGCGGCGTCTGGAAGAGCGAGATGTGGCAGCCGGCGACGACCTTCAGCACGTCGGGCCAGTGGCGATGATGGGCGGCGTCCACGTCTGGGGAGACGGGAGGAGGTTAACCTGACAATCTGAGGCCGCAGTGAGCGGCGCGCCCCCCGCTGGCCCTTACAGAGCTCCGCAGCTCCCTTCTCGGCGCTGATGACGGGCGTTTTGGGGGGCAGGTAGGGCCCGGGGCCCCAGGTGGACAGCGCCCGCTTGCTGGTGTCGAACTGCTGCGTGAAAAACTCCTGAAGCTTCATGCCGATCTTGATGAGGTCGGGCGTTGTGGAGCGAGAGATGATGACCTGGAAGATGTCCCACTGCAGGTCGCCGTGCACAAAGATCTCACTGGAGGACAGAGACAGATGAGTCACTACGCACTGCTCAGAAATGTACCTGGACTGACCTCCAGCTGCTTTTATTGTTTATTATTTTAAGTCTTTAAACTGGTTTGTTGCATTTAATCCAGTCTGAAGAAAAAGTGAAGATGATTCACTCGGATGTTTATTTTTACACCAAACTGTAAAATATTTATTTCCACTTCTTCACTTTCGACTTTTTAACATTTTGCACAAAATCAGCCAATCAGACGAGATTAAAACACTTTATTTTTATTTCTTTCTGCCAACTAAAGTTACTGAGAGTTTTAGATCCAGATTGTGAACCAAACTGTTGGGATGAGGCAGACTGAGCATCTTGTTTGTCTGCTAATAGGGAAATGCAGTGACTCCAGGGTGCCGCCTGGCGGCGACCCCTGACCCCAGCCGTACCTCTTCTCGGACAGGCTGCTGTCCACCGTACACAGGTTGACCTTCCACTCGTCCTGCAGCTGCAGGTCGGCGTTGCTGAACACGCCCATCAGGATGCTGGAGCCCATGTAGTCGACCCGCGCCTCCGTGGAGCCCATGGTGATCTGGATCTTGTGGCCGGGCTGCTGGTTGGGATGCTCCGAGATGTGGGCTGCAGAAACCGCAGAGCCACTCACACACGGCTGAGAGCAGAGCCCACTCTGCATTTACTCTCAGCAGAGCTCAGTGGCACAGAATGAATGCAGCGTCAGCCACAGACGTCAGCCAGGAAGCTAGCTAGCTAGCTAGCTAGCTAGCTAGCTAGGGTGTGTTAGCATCTAGTTAGCGGTAGTCGCAGAACACAATGAGGAAATCTTGGACAGAAAAACAAACTTCATGCAATGAGATACAGTAGTTCTGTGAAGCACAGACCCGTGATTAACATATTTAAGGTCAGCTACCGAATTTTAGGGCCTTAATTTTAAATACATGAATTTAAAGGGGCAGTTTTTGATATATTCCCGGCAAACAGAATCATTTTGTAGAACAATCCAGAAACTATATTACCTTCAGTTGCTATAAAAGTGCTGAATATATCAAATATGACAATTTTTTACTTCCTTATTTAATACCTTCAAATTGGGCGTCTGTCTCTTTAAGAAGCTCCTACTCTTTAAGAAGCTCCGCCTCCAGGAAGTCATTCCAACATGGCTCCTCTATTAACCCCTCAACGTCTTTTCCAGCGCTGCAGCTCCATAATGAGCTCAGCAGCTGTTTGCTAATTGCTCTGGCTAGTCTGAAGGAGCTGCGGCCGGCGTTGACTCACCGACCATCTCCAGGGTGTTGACGTCGATGTTGCCGCCCACCACGCCGCCCTTGGAGTCGAGCTTGGAGCGGCCCAGGCCCACCGACATGCTGATCTCGCGGTCGCGGTTGCTGCCCACCGACAGGCGGCCCTGGCTCTTCAGGCCGCTGGTGGTCCAGCTGCAACCGCAGGAAGGCCGCCATCATCCACAGGCAAACTCAGCTCCACAACACCCAGCAGTTTTCAAGATGGCCGCCAAGGTGGTGGTGGAAAATGTAATTTTGAAATCTCCAATGAGATGCACATGTTTGGTGTCAGATCAAAGCCTTCATCCGTTTCCTTTCTCTGCTAACAAACATTTTTAAAAATTAGCAGAGGCTAATGCTAAGCTGCTAACCTGCAGTCTGGCCAATCAGGAGCTGCCAGAAGTTCACCACCTTTGATTTTTTTCTGATCTACTAATTTCTGGACCCAGCAGAACCTCGGCCGGCCTCGGGGTAAAACGCCTGCTGGTTGCTAGGCGACCACCTACGTGTTGTTGCCCATGACGTTGCTCATGTTCATCTGGACGGTCAGCTGTTTCAGGTTGATGGCGAACACCACCAGCGTCTCCCACGGCGACCCCTGCTGGCCGGCCGACTTCCCGTTCTTCCCAAAGGCGGGCGTCGAGGTTTTGGCCACGGGCTCTGCAGGAGAGAGGTCAAAGGTCAGGAGGAAGCCGGCGCCGGGGCGGTTTGACCCGCGGGGGCAGTTACCGGTCCTGGGGGCGGACGAGTCGGACACGCTGCGGGTGCGGCCGGGCGCCGGGGACTTGAGGTGGCCCAGGCCGCCGGGCGACATGTTGGCGTGCTCTGAGAAGACGTTGGGCGACTGCGGCGCGTGCGGCGCCGCCGAGCCGCCGTCCCACGTCCTCCAGTACGCCTTCCGGCTGGACTCGGGCGACAGGTGCTGGGCGATGCTCTCCGCCGAGTCCGGGGTGGCGGGACCCGAGGCTGCGGAGGGAAACGGCTGATGAGACGGCCGCCGCCGCAGAGCGTCAGGAGCTCAGCGGCAGGAAGTGCTTACGGGGCAGGTTGATGGTCTGGTCTCCCAGGAAGAGGCGCCTGGCGATGCTGCGTCGGTACCAGGCCCGGGGGAACGCCAGGATCTCGCTCAGGCGCCGCATGTCGTACTTGAAGGAAGCCGACCCGATGTCGCACACGGCTGCAACGACAGCTTCCTGTTTAACTGATGTCACTTCCTCTACTGCCACAACATCGCTGCTGAAACCTGATTCAGAGACCTGCTGCTGCGCCCCCTGCTGGCCGAGCCCGGCCTGTCCTCCAGCCGGTTGCTAGGAGACGCTGCAGCCTGACCTTTGATTCAATAAGTACACCCCGCTAGCCAGACTGGAGCACGGCGGTGGAGGGGTCATGTTGTGGGACCGCTCCTCAGCTGCAGGAACTGGACACCTTTAATGCCAGACCATCCGCCAACAGCTGAGGCTCGGTCCAAACCGGGTCATCAACAGAACCAAGACCCAAAACTCAGCAGCTGATCTACAACAGGACGGCCTACTCAAAGCCCAGACCTCGAACCAGACAGAGATGCTGCAGCAGGTCAAAGAACCTGAGCATCCATGAACGGACCAGAACTGGGCACAGGGCGCACTTAGTTTCTGCAGGGTGTCCTTAGTTTGCCCGGCTGATGGGCTCCTACCTGAGATGTTGATCAGGGTGGTGTCCATCTTGCCTCCCTTGGAGACGAAGCTCTCGATGAAGGTCGGCGCTCCGGTGCGCCTCATGCGCGACAGGCTGACCTTCACGAACTCCAGGTTGATGCACAGCGAGTCCTTCCGGCCCGTCACCGACGACGGCTCGTCGTCTGCGGGAGACCGGGGTCAGAGGTCGGCCTGCCGCTCTGTGACCTTAAAGCTCGGCGTTCGGCCGCTTACCTAGAGGCCCGGGGCCCGGAGGCAGGCCCGTGACGGCCGATTTCTGCTTCCCGGCGCCGTACGGGTGGAACACGTAGAGGGAGAAGTCCGACATGCAGGCGGTGAAGCTCAGGCCGGACGAGTTGCTGGGCGGCCCGGTCAGGTCCGACTGGCTGCTGCTGTGGCGGCTTCGGCCCAACGGGCTGCCCAGCTGGGGAGACGCTGGAACAAACGCACCGTCCGTTAGCTAACCAGAACCAGACACACCGTCCGTTAGCTAACCAGAACCAGACACACCGTCCGTTAGCTAACCAGAACCAGACACACCGTCCGTTAGCTAACCAGAACCAGACACACCGTCCGTTAGCTAACCAGAACCAGACACACCGTCCGTTAGCTAACCAGAACCAGACACACCGTCCGTTAGCTAACCAGAACAAACGCACCGTCCGTTAGCTAACCAGAACCAGACGCACCCTCCGTTAGCTAACCAGAACCAGACGCACCCTCCGTTAGCTAACCAGAACCAGACACACCGTCCGTTAGCTAACCAGAACCAGACACACCGCCCGTTAGCTAACCAGAACCAGACACACCACCCGTTAGCAAACAAGAACCAGACGCACCGTCCGTTAGCTAACCAGAACCAGACGCACCGTCCGTTAGCTAACCAGAACCAGACAGACCGTCCGTTAGCTAACCAGAACAAACGCACCGTCCGTTAGCTAACCAGAACCAGACACACCGTCCGTTAGCTAACCAGAACAAACGCACCGTCCGTTAGCTAACCAGAACCAGACACACCGTCCGTTAGCTAACCAGAACCAGACAATCCACTAACACCATTTTATGTAAAATTTGTAATAAGTCATGTTAATTAACACTTTATAATTTATTCATAAAAAAACTATGAGCACAAAGGATTTTCAAAGTTAGCAAAAACGGCAAATGAAAAATTAGCTTTGCTATTAGCGCATTTGCGGTAGTGTGCCAATTGTTGTCAAGAATCCAGCGGGTCCCAGCAGAACTTTCCCCCTACCTCTGCTGGGGGGCAGCTTGGGGTTGTGTTGCCCCGGCGGGGTGGAGGACGGCGCGTGCGGCCCGTCCATGGTGTTGGTTCCTGTCGGCGTCTCCAGTTCTCCGCGGTTGGAGGAGAACACCAGGTCCAGCGACGGCAGCTTCAGCATGCACTCCACCCTGGACATGGGCAGGCAGCTGAAGCGGATCTGAGAGGGCTGGAAGCAGACGGGTCCTTCAGAACCAAACGGCACCAGGGAGGCTAGCTGCAGCTGCAGAGGTCACGGTTCGGGTCAAACCTGGACTCTGACGTAGACGACCACATCCACCGGGAACGAGGAGTAGGCCGAGGTGGAGGAGGAGACCAGCGAGGTGGTGGACTCCTCCAGCGGGTCCACCGGGTCGAACTGGCCCATGTCCTCCTCCTGGGTTGCCGTGGCTACCAAGACAAACATTGACTGTGAAATGAGGAGCGCCGAGTCGGTGGAAGAAACCGTCAGCGGCACAAAACCGACCTGCATAGCTCCGGTCCACCGGCGTGATGGGAATGGTCTCCAGAGCTTTTTCCAGGAAGTCCAGCAGACACGGACTGATGACCATTTCTTCCGGCAGAGTCTGAAGCGCCACCCAGGCGTACAGCTTGGCTGTCTTCACCCCACCAACGCCCTTCCCTTTGGCTGCAGGAACACAGAGCCAGAGCTGAAACTGCTAGAAGCAGTCTGCATGAAGCGGGTCGCTTCAACTGTAGACCACAAGAACTCCAATCCAGACCAGAGGAGAGGGCCATGCAGCTAGAAACACTGACAGCCTTCAACACAAAGACAGATAGCTAGCTATCCAGACAGATTGCTAAGGCTACATAGCTGTCTCACTGTTGGCTACGTAGATAGCTGTACAGATAGAAAGATAAATACTGAAGAGCCCACATTAGTTCATCAGACGGAGGAGAGGGAGCTACAGCATGCAGCTAGAAACAAACGCTTCAATGTAGATAGTTATATACCTACAGTGATAGCTACGTAGCTATCTACATAGCTAGATAGCTATCTATACAGATAAATAACTAGATATCAATCTTTAGAAAGATATCCATATATCGATAACTCAATAGCTAAATAGATAGCTAACTATCTAGCTAGATGAACGGGTATCTAAGTCTAGATAGCCAGTTAGCTATGTAGATAGTTACACATGGCCACAGACGGCTTGATAATAGCTCGATAGCAAGAAAGCTCAATATGCTCAATAGTCAGACAGCTAGCTACCTGTCCAGTAAGTTACCTGGACAGATAGCTAGCTAGCTAGTTGGAAAGGTAGCTAGCAGTCTCCAGCAATAGAAAGCTTGATAGCTATAAACACAGATATCCAGAGTCCAATTAGCTCATCAGATGGAGAGAGGTGCAACAGCATGCAGCTATAAACGGAGAAATGGACGGTACCTGCAGCAACAGGTGGGGGAGGTAGGAGCGAGTTAGTCTTGCAGTGGACAGCATTGGGGGGGTTTGGGCCGCTATCTTTCATACCATACAGCTTGGACTCTTTGGAGAGCGTGCGGGGCAGAGAGGATCCCCGCGAGGCGTTGGGAGAATCCGTCTTCAGCGTCTTGGAGTTGTAGTGCAGCTGCAGGAGAAGCGAAAGATTTCAGATTATAATCCCAAACCCAGAGAGAGGAGGACATTCAGAGAGCTGCTGACCTTCACATCTACGCCGGGGATGTAGAAGACCGTCGTCTCCAGGTCGTTGGACTTGGTCTGCAGGGTGGCAGGGCCTTTCTTCCCGGCCAGGAGGTGAGTGGAGGAGCTGTAGGCCGGCTGCAGCTTCTTCTTCTTTGGAGGAGAATCCTGGTCCAGACTCCTCAGGATGCGGTCGCAGCTCCTACACAGAAGAAGAAGAAGTTCTCCATCGGCGCGGCTTTACGAACCCAACCAGTGAGAGACCCAACCAGTGAGAGACCCAACCAGTGAGAGAGGGTTTGACCTGCGCAGGGCGACGTCCTCGTGCTCCGACTGCTGAGTGGTGGGGTGAAGGACGCACTTCCCGCTGTCGATCTCCACGCGCACGTCCAGCTCGAAGTCGATGTTCTTCTCCGGCGCCGGACTGCTGAAGCTGCGGCTGGCCGGCGTGCCGGGCCAGCGTTCGCTGAACAACTGGCTGACGGCCGAGAAGCCCGTCGGCTTCTTATGGGACGGATGGCTGAGAAACACAGAGGCTTCCTGAACCAACATTTAACCCGAAAATCACCACAGCAAGGAGAATCTAGCTCGAAAGATGTTTAGCCAGGCTGATAACTCGCTCACTTTCAATCTATCTATCAAGCTATATAGCAAAATCGCAAAACAGATAACTGTCCATCTGGCGATCCAGCTATCTAGTTTCCAGGAATCCATTTAGCTAGCTAGCTAGATAGCTACCCAACTAGCTAAATAGCTCTGGACAGATGGACAGCCAGCTCATCCTGAGATAATCTGACTGGACTTGGGCGACTCCATTTAGAGCCTGAAGCTGAGCATCGCTCCGAGTTGTAGCCCCGGTTTGCTCCAGTCCTGACTTCGTGCTGCCAGAGCCGATATTGGAGTTTGAACTCCATCAGGTTGGCACGGGAACCAGAGCAAACGGACACAACTCAGAACCACGTCAGCATGGCAGCACAGAACCAACCCGCGGCTTCACTCACAGAGGCCGGCGGAAGCTCGGCGGTCTCTCGAACTCGTCCTCCTTCTCAGAGTCCTCGGAGGACGAAGAGGACAGGTCGTCGCGCCTGGAGTCGTAGTGCTGGAAGGGAACGGCGGGTGAGAAGACGGCGGGCGTGGCGGGGGCACTGAACACCGACGGCTGGCCCTCCGCCGAGGATGGAGGATGGAGGTGAGGGTGAGGATGGGATGGGTCGTCGATGGTGACGGACAACAGCTCGCACTCGGACTCCTCGGGAAACTTTCAGAGAGGGACAGAGAGTCAGACCGGCGGGATCCAGACGGACGGGTGAAACCATCCCGCAGGCTTAGAGACCGCCTGAAAACCCAAAGAACCAAAAGACGAAGCGACCCGATGTCCACCCACCGAACGGCGCCATGAAACAGAGAAGATTTTCCACCAGGGATAGAAAACATCGACACCAGTAACCAGACAAACTCCCTCCAGAGAGCGGCCATGACACGAACCAGACAGAACCGGTTCTGACCGGGTCCAGCTGAGGGTGGAGCAGACGGGAAGTGGACTGGAAGGGGACAGGAAATGGACGGGACGGGAAGTGGACGGGAAGTGGACGGGAAGGGGACGGGAAGTGGACGGGAAGGGGACGGGAAGTGGAGAGGAAGTGGACGGGAAGTGGACAGGAAGTGGACGGGAAGTGGACGGGAAGGGGACGGGAAGTGGACGGGAAGTGGACGGGAAGGGGACAGGAAGTGGACGGGAAGGGGACAGGAAGTGGACGGGAAGGGGACAGGAAGTGGACGGGAAGGGGACAGGAAGTGGACGGGAAGGGGACAGGAAGTGGACGGGAAGGGGACAGGAAGTGGATGGGAAGGGGACGGGAAGTGGGCGGGAAGGGGACAGGAAGTGGACGGGAAATGGATGGGAAGTGGGCAGGAAGTGGACGGGAAGTGGGCAGGAAGTGGACGGAAATGGACGGGACGGGAAGTGGGTGGGAAGGGGACGGGAAGTGGACGGGAAGGGGACAGGAAGTGGACGGGAAGTGGACAGGAAATGGACGGGACGGGAAGTGGACGGGAAGGGGACGGGAAGTGGACAGGAAGTGGACGGGAAGTGGGCAGGAAGTGGACAGGAAGTGGACGGGAAGTGGACGGGAAATGGACGGGAAGGGGACAGGAAGTGGACGGGAAGTGGACAGGAAGTGGACGGGAAGTGGACAGGAAGTGGACGGGAAGTGGGCAGGAAGTGGACGGGAAGGGGACGGGAAGTGGACGGGAAGGGGACGGGAAGTGGACGGGAAGGGGACAGGAAGTGGACGGGAAGGGGACAGGAAGTTGGGCTGGGCTGCTCTGATCCTGCTGGGGGACCGTGTGGACCTTCTGGCCCAGAGCGGTTCTGGGACGGAAGCAGGAAACTGCCTCCTTGGAAACAGCTTGACCTTTCACAAAACCGGGGTCAAAGGTTCTTCTGATGGCACCGGGTCAGAACAACCCAAACAGAACCAGTGAGGCGTCCATCGTCCTCCATTATTCCACCTACATTCTGCAATAAACCAGCAACACCACTGCATGATGCTGCCACCACCATGCTGGGCAGTCAGAGGTCCGCTGGTGGGGTAAAACATGGGGGGCGGGGGCTGACGCAGGTCATTTGTTAGGAATAAGGTCAAAACGTAAATATGAAATACATTTATATTTAATTAATGAAATTAATTAACGTTAGGCCGTTGTTGTGCAGTGCAATGATGATGTTTCTTTAGAGGTAACCATGGTTCACAGAGAGAAACAATGGTGCCAATAACCAGCCTCTTTTTAAAGTGTCCAGTGGTGTCATTCTTACTTAATCATGACAGATGGATCTGCAGCCCTGTCCTCATCAACACCCACAGCTGTGTTAATGGATCAATCACTGAAACCATGTTAGCTGGTCCTTTTAAGGCTGCAATGAAGCTGAAATGTGTTTTGGGGGATAAAGTTTATTTTCTAGGCAAATATTGACTTTGCAATTAATTTGCTGTTAAGCTGATCAACATTCTGGAGTTTATGCAAAGTGCCATTATAAAACCTGAAGCAGTAGACTTTGTAAAAATTTACATTTGAATCATTCTCACAACTTTGGGCCATGACTGTAGAATTTGAAAATAAACTTTAAGCAGAATTTAAAGATCTTAAGTGTTTGTCTAATTAATCTATAAAATCTATGGAGTTTCTAAAAAAATCTACTTTTTAATAATATTTTAAATTATTTTAAGAGTTTGTATATTAGCCTGATGCTTGCCTAAAGTTGGAAACAGTAAAAAAATGAGTAACTTTTAGTGAACAATAATCAAGTCGCCTCATTTTATCCAAAACATGGACATTATATTGAGAAACAACCAAAAAACAGAACAAAGTAACTGCAGACCTAACAGGTTATGGTTTTAGAAACGACTCGCCTTTTGTTGCTGGTTTAATTAGAATCGATTCAATTCTCTGAATCTGATCCGATACTAGCGTGCATATTTTACACAACAGGCGTTCTGTCATACCCGTCGATCAGCACACTTTACGGTAATGCGCACATCGATGTTGCGTCACATACTGCTTTCTCAGCTCTGCAGCTGCGTCTCACCTGAGCGAACGGCGCCTCGGCTGTCCCTGACCTGCCTGCCGCTGGAGTCCCTGTGTCCTGCGGAGTTACACGGATCAGACACGGCGCGTCTTAAATACAGCAAAAATGTCTTTCCTGCGACAGCAGCAGGCTGCAACGCATTCCCTGTTAACGTGCCTCACCTGCGGCCCTGCAGGCGGCTCTGCAGGCGGCGGTGCAGGCGGCCCTGCAGGCGGCCCTGCAGGCGGCCCTGCAGGCGGCCGTGCAGGCGGCCCTGCAGGCGGCCGTGCAGGCGGCCGTGCAGGCGGCCCTGCAGGCGGCCCTGCAGGCGGCCGTGCAGGCGGCCCTGCAGGCGGCCGTGCAGGCGGCCCTGCAGGCGGCCCTGCAGGCGGCCGTGCAGGCGGCCCTGCAGGCGGCCCTGCAGGCGGCCCTGCAGGCGGCCGTGCAGGCGGCCCTGCAGGCGGCTCTGCAGGCAACTCTGCAGGCGGCCGTGCAGGCGGCCATGCAGGCAACTCTGCAGGCGGCCGTGCAGGCAACTCTGCAGGCGGCCGTGCAGGCGGCCATGCAGGCGGCCGTGCAGGCGGCCCTGCAGGCGGCTCTGCAGGCGGCCGTGCAGGCGGCCCTGCAGGCGGCCGTGCAGGCGGCCCTGCAGGCGGCCCTGCAGGCGGCCGTGCAGGCGGCCCTGCAGGCGGCCCTGCAGGCGGCCGTGCAGGCGGCCCTGCAGGCGGCCCTGCAGGCGGCCCTGCAGGCGGCCCTGCAGGCGGCTCTGCAGGCGGCTGAGTGGGTTTTGTTTCCTAGTCGGATGAACACAAGCCTGACTAAAGCTGCAGAGCTAACTGTGAAAACAGGAACCGGACCAGAGACTAAGCTCACTAACAGCTACCGGAGGGAGGAGTCCGACGGACGCCGGTCTCTTTAAAACAGCAAATCAGTCGCAGTGAGATTCACAAAGCGGCAAATCCTGCAACAGCGCCACCTTCTGGTGCAGAGCAGCACGACTTTCCTTCAACGTTTTACCAAATCAGCCGATAACGCTCTGAACTACCAAGCTGAATGTTTTCACAGCCTTTCAGCTCAGAACTAAGCCAGAAGCTAAACATTCACAAAGGTAAATATTTGATTTTCTAGCTAGCTAAATATTTAAGTCAGAGTTTGCAAACTAAATATTTACCTTGGATCTTAATAGTTAGAATACTTGGAACTAAATATTTAGCTTTGAGCTAAAAGTTTAGAGCTACAAATTTAGCTTGCTAACTAAATATTTGCCGTTAATTAGTGACAAACGGCTAACGGGTCAGTGGAGCCTTCAGCGACACGTAGATGATTGTGTGTGAATTAATGAGAACTTGATCATCCAAATAAAATGACCTCAGCTGCAGAGAAGCAGCTCAAACAGCCAGAAAAGCCCCAACAATCACAAGAACGCTGAAGTAAAAGCTGAGCTTCAGGCCTTCAGCCAAACATGCAGAGATGTTAGAAAGACCAGAGGAAAGGTGCTGATGCAGATTCACAACAGGGTGAGGCGGTTATTGGTTACGCAGCATCACGACGTCACGTTTGGCTGCAGAAACACGTCTGAGGAGTGAAGTTAGAGCCTCCTGTTGTGATTCGACTCTCAGCTCATCACAGATCTGATTTGGTTTCCTAACACTGAACCGTCTACCTGGAATATGTCTGCCGGGCCGACAGGCGAACGCTCAGAGTCCAGCGGCTGAGCTTTATTCTTTAAACATAAAGTCAAACAGATCCGTTAGACAACAGGGTTCCAGGATCCTGCTGAGCGGTCCGCGTCCCGCCAGCAGGGGGCGCCGGACTTTACCTGCTCGTGGATGTTGAAGGTGACGCGAGGCGAAGGAGCGGACACGTCCAAACGGACCTCATCCACGTCCCCGATCTTAGAGCTGCAGACAGAAACGTGACAGAGACGCTTCCTGTGACATCAGCAGAGCCGAGCCAATCAGAGCGCAACAGGAAACGGCTGCAGAGCACCCCAACGTTTCTACGTTCGACCTCTGACCTCTGGCGTTCGATCCGTTTCTGAGGCGGCCGGCCCGCCGCCGCCGAGATGCTTTTGGAGCGGCTGTAGCTGGGTTTGTAGCCGAGGCCCCACTTATCCTTCAGGGAGGCAGCCTGCAGGAAACACACGGGTCAGAGCAGAACCAGAACCAGAACCAGAACCAGAACCATCCTCCAGGACTTTAAAGAAAATAATGAGGAAAAACCATGAAAAAAGGTCAAATGAAACCGTGAGCAGTTTGGCTTCTTCCTGCTGAGCGACTGAAAAACCTTCATAACGGATAAATAGCTTAGAAACGTTTCCGAAGCTTCAAATCGTCTCCAGGATTTAAATGTTTGTGTATTTGCAATAAAACTCAACGATGAATCTAAGAGGAAGTAAAAATGAATAACTGTAGCTGCTGTTGCTACGGTGACGGCTTTGACCCGAACTGACCCTCATGCTGGAGCGGCGCAGCTTCTTCCTGACGTCCCTCCGGATGTCCTGGACGGCCACCGACTCCAGCTGCTGGTAGCGCTGGATCTCCTGGTTGATGGTTCCCTCGCTGGCGCCCAGCTTCCTGCAGACACACGGCGCCGAGTCATCACGGCGCTCTCTCTCTCACGGCTCTCTCACACACACACGGCGCTCTCTCTCTCACGGCTCTCTCACACACACGGCGCTCTCTCTCACACACGGCGCTCTCTCTCACGGCGCTCTCTCTCTCACACACGGCGCTCTCACACACGGCGCTCTTTCACACACGGCGCTCTCTCACACGGTGCTCTCTCTCTCTCACGGCGCTCTCTCACACACACACGGCGCTCTCTCTCTCACGGCGCTCTCTCTCTCACACACACGACGCTCTCTCACGGCGCTCTCTCTCTCACGGCGCTCTCTCTCACACACGACGCTCTCACGGCGCTCTCTCTCTCACGGCGCTCTCTCTCACGGCGCTCTCTCTCTCTCACGGCGCTCTCTCTCTCTCACGGCGCTCTCTCTCTCACACACTGCGCTCTCTCTCTCTCACGGCGCTCTCTCTCTCTCACGGCGCTCTCTCTCTCACGGCGCTCTCTCTCTCTCACGGCGCTCTCTCTCTCTCACGGCGCTCTCTCTCACACACGACGCTCTCTCACGGCGCTCTCTCACGGCGCTCTCTCACGGCGCTCTCTCTCACGGCGCTCTCTCTCACAGGGTGCTCTCTCTCTCACACACACGGCGCTCTCTCTCTCACACACACCGCGCTCTCTCTCACGGCGCTCTCTCTCACGGCGCTCTCTCTCACTCACGGCGCTCTCTCTCACACACGGCGCTCTCTCACACACACGGCGCTCTCTCACACACACGGCGCTCTCTCACACACACGGCGCTCTCTCTCACACACGGCGCTCTCTCTCACTCACGGCGCTCTCTCTCACACACTGCGCTCTCTCTCACACACTGCGCTCTCTCTCTCTCACGGCGCTCTCTCACACACACACGGCGCTCTCTCACACACATACGGCGCTCTCTCTCACGGCGCTCTCTCTCACTCACGGCGCTCTCTCACACACTGCGCTCTCTCTCACACACTGCGCTCTCTCTCTCTCACGGCGCTCTCTCACACACACACCGCGCTCTCTCACACACACACGGCTCTCTCACACACGGCTCTCTCTCACACACGGCGCTCTCTCACGGCGCTCTCTCTCTCTCACGGCGCTCTCTCTCTCACACACGACGCTCTCTCACGGCGCTCTCTCTCACACACGACGCTCTCTCACGGCGCTCTCTCTCACGGCGCTCTCTCACGGCGCTCTCTCACGGCGCTCTCTCTCTCTCACGGCGCTCTCTCTCTCACGGCGCTCTCTCTCTCTCACGGCGCTCTCTCTCTCTCACGGCGCTCTCTCTCTCACACACGAAGCTCTCTCACGGCGCTCTCTCTCTCACGGCGCTCTCTCTCTCACGGCGCTCTCTCTCTCTCACGGCGCTCTCTCTCACGGCGCTCTCTCTCTCACGGCGCTCTCTCTCTCACGGCGCTCTCTCTCTCACGGCGCTCTCTCTCTCACGGCGCTCTCTCTCTCACGGCGCTCTCTCTCTCTCACACGGCGCTCTCTCTCTCACACACACGGCGCTCTCTCTCTCACGGCGCTCTCTCTCTCACGGCGCTCTCTCTCACGGTGCTCTCTCTCTCACACACACGGCGCTCTCTCTCTCTCACACGGTGCTCTCTCTCTCTCACACACATGGCGCTCTCTCTCTCACTGCGCTCTCTCTCTCACGGCGCTCTCTCACACACGGCGCTCTCTCTCTCACGGCGCTCTCTCTCTCACGGCGCTCTCTCTCTCACGGCGCTCTCTCTCTCACGGCGCTCTCTCTCGGCGCTCTCTCTCTCACACACACGGCGCTCTCTCTCTCACACACGGCGCTCTCTCTCTGCGCTCTCTCACACACACGGCGCTCTCTCTCTCACGGCGCTCTCTCTCACGGCGCTCTCTCACACACGACGCTCTCTCACACACGACGCTCTCTCTCTCACGGCGCTCTCTCTCACGGCGCTCTCTCACACGGTGCTCTCTCTCTCTCACACACACGGCGCTCTCTCTCTCACTGCGCTCTCTCTCTCACGGCGCTCTCTCACACACGGCGCTCTCTCTCACACGGCGCTCTCTCACACACACGGCGCTCTCCCTCTCTCACGGCGCTCTCCCTCTCTCACGGCGCTCTCTCTCACGGCGCTCTCTCTCACGGCGCTCTCTCACGGCGCTCTCTCTCACGGCGCTCTCTCACACCGCCTGCCCCGCTGCCCTCTTACTTCAGGTCGTCGATGACCTTGGCCTGCTCGTTCAGCTCCCGGATGTCCACCACCCTCTTGGTGACCTTCCTGCCGCGGGCGTCCAGCGCCGCGCCGCCCATCGCCTGCCGCCGGGGGTCAAAGTTCTCCTGCGGGAAGCAGAGCGGACCGTCAGCCCGCCGGGACCGAACGCCCGTCAACAGGTCACCCGAATCTCGACCGCAGCGATTGGAAGATTGATGAGCGATTGATTGGAAGACCCTCCACCACCATCACCGCCCGGGGAACCGATCCGCCTCTAAATCAGCCATCAATCAGCCGCCGACCAGCATTCCGGGGCCAGAAGCGCCACGTGGACCCGGCGGACCCAGAGCGGTTCTACATACGCAGGCCCAGGACAGGGGCCTCTGGGCCCGGGCCCCGGACGGGGAGCCGCCGTCGGAGCCGTCCGCAGAGACGCTCTGGGGCCTGGGGCTGAGGCCCAGGATGTGGTTGACCAGGCGCCTCTTTAGGGTCAGCCGGGGGCTGAACGGCGCCTCGCAGCTCTGCAGGAAGGAGACGGCCGGGTTTACCCTCTGACCCCAACAGGAAGCAGGAAGTCGGCACCTTTACTGTTCAGCTTCAAACACAAAACTCTCCCACAGACAGAAAGTTTCCCTGCAAACATCAGCAGGTCAGACTTTCAGCTGCCTCTCTAACCTTTAGCTCTAGAGCGGAGAAGCGTCTGACCTGAACCGAGCTCGGCGCTGACCGGACCGGGTCACTGACCGTGTGGACGGTGGGCGACATGTCGGCTTCGTCCTCGTCCGACAGGTCCGCCATGTTGACCGAGTTCTGGTCGGCGGCGTCGTCGTCGGCGTCCTCCTCCCCCGTCAGCGACGTCAGCGTGTTGCCCAGGGCGTTCAGCCGCTTGCCGATGTTCGGGTCCATGTGGACGTCGATGCCGCACATTTTCCACAGAACGTTGAGCGTCCAGGTGCCGGCGCTGCTGCTCTCTGCTCCAAGACAAACATCAACGCTCATTTTTCTGCAGCGCGTCGCCGAGCCTCAAGACGACGGCGCCTTGCCTGCAGACGGCTGGCCGGTGGTCCTGGAGCAGACTTCATACGTGCCGTCAGGGACGATGCCTGCAGCCGACACGCGACATTCAGGAGGCAACGCAGCTCCAGCAGTCACACGAAACATTTCAACACGCCGTCAAACCCGCCACGCATCGAGTCGGGAAAATGGCACAAACAATCGGGAATAACAGAGTTTAGCTCTTCATCATCAACAGAGTTTCACATCTGGAAGACGTTCTCATTTAAAAAACATAGAAAGTGTGAAGTAACAGCTGTGCTAGCTTGACCATGAAAAGCTTAGCGTGGCTGAGCTGTGGAATCCGGTGCTTCAGGTTAAACACTCACATGCGTTCATGACGAGGTCGCCCCGGACTTCGGGCTTCCAGTCGTCCCAGGACGTCTCGAAGCCTTCGGCGAAGCGGATGCAGAAGTTCTTGAAGTGGCCTTTGCTCACCAGAGACTCGGAGGAGCAGGCGGTGATCAGCGTGCTCTCGATGGTCAGAACCAGAGCCGAGCCCGTGTCAAAGTCGATGCTGTGGTTGGCCTGGGAGGGACGGAGCACAGTTAGCGGGTCGCAGTTAGCCGGTCGCAGTTAGCGGGTCGCAGTTAGCCGGTCGCAGTTAGCCGGTCGCAGTTAGCCGGTCGCAGTTAGCGGGTCGCAGTTAGCGGGTCGCAGTTAGCGGGTCGCAGTTAGCCGGTCGCAGTTAGCCGGTCGCAGTTAGCCGGTCGCAGTTAGCCGGTCGCAGTTAGCGGGTCGCAGTTAGCCGGTCGCAGTTAGCCGGTCGCAGTTAGCCGGTCGCAGTTAGCCGGTCGCAGTTAGCGGGTCGCAGTTAGCCGGTCGCAGTTAGCCGGTCGCAGCTAGCGGCAGAACCAGTAAAAACAACCCGTTTCATCCAATCACAGAAGCCAGAGCGGCACAGGGACATTCCACTGCTGAAGCCCTGACTGAATCTTCATTTGGATCCACTTCAGAGGGAAATGTCCCAGCAGATTAGAGTTAGAAACACCCAGAAAGCATCGATTCAGCTGCCCAGAATGCTCGTCTGATGCTAATCCCACCAGGGAGTCGGAAAACGTGTCAGGAGACCAGAGCCGTTTTCCCCGAGCATCACCAGCGACCTCCAATCAGGACAGATCCACACAGACGGGCCAGAGCTGCTCCAGGGGAAACAGGGGTAGGGAAGCAGGTGGCCAACAGGAAACAACACTTTTCAAAATAAAATCAGAGCAGAACCACAGCAAGCCACCAGGCAGGACGGAGGAGCTGCGGGTTACTTTGAGGGCGGGCTTTGGCTGGGCCGCTGCTGCAGAGCTCACGTCCGGCCCCGACGCCGCCGGTCCTTTCTACAGAAACGGGTGACAGCACAGCTGGGTGACCTTTAACCCCACACACAGGCTAGACCTGAGCCTGGATTTTCATAAACTCTGAAGGTCGACGACAAGCAGCTGCTGGTTAATCCAGCAATGAGAACAATGTTAGCAGATAAGATTCAGGTTATAAAAGGATTTTAACGCAGAAATGTTGAGCCATGGATGGGAAACGGCCTCCATCAGGAAGGACGCTGCCAGAGGTTAGCGCCTGAGCGTTAGCTTCTGCTCTGTGATGAACCGGGTTTAGATGGCCATGTTCCACCTGTGGGGCCGCCTGGCGGTCGGGTTACCTGTGACGCGTTGGTGATGGGCAGGCAGATGCCCAGGTCGTTGACGGTGAGCTGCAGGAACAGGGTGCTGAAGGCCTGGGCCGACGTCTGCTGGATGCCCGGCAGCTTGTCCACCACCTCCTTGGTGGCCATGTGGATGTCCTTGTTGAGCGCCAGCCGCTGCTCGTTCCAGTTGTCGTACGCCGCCTTGTAGTTCAGCCAGAACAGCACGGCTGCAGGGACAGAACCAGAACAGAACCGGTTTGGTCTCTGGTGCTTTACCAGAGCCGTTTCAACGTGAGCCGAACCTCTGTCGAACGCCACCGGCTGAGCGAACACGATGGGCCGGTTCAGGGTAATCAGAACCGCCTCCTTGTCCGACGAGCCGCTGATCTCTTCCTGCAGCGCGTTCCTCAGACCGATCCGGGTCCGGAAGTACGCCACCTGGTGGAAGTCTGAGCCGGCCTCTTCGTAAACCTGCGAGACGGACGGGGAAATGAAAGCGGTTCGGGCCGGGTCCGGTCCAGAGGGCCGGCCGGCCGGTACCTGGTGCTTGACGATCTGCCCCAGCGCCAGGTTCAGGTCCACCTGGCACTTTCCGAACAGCTTCAGGTAGCTGCTGCTGCCTCCGGGCTGAGCCTTGCACTGGATCCGGTTGGACAGCTCCAGCTCGATCAGGCCCGTCTCAAAGCGCACGGCCCGCATCGACGGCGTGGTGGCCGTCATCTGGATGCCCTGGAAACACGGCGAGGAGAGGAGCTAGCAGTGCGCTAACACCAAGCTAACTCTGAGCCATCGCTGCCCTAAAGCTAAGCTAACCTTCAGCTAACCCTGAGCTATCGCTCAGCTAACCCTGAGCTAATCTTCAGAGAGCTATCGCTCAGCTAACCCTGAGCTAATCTTCAGAGAGCTATCGCTCAGCTAACCCTGAGCTAATCTTCAGAGAGCTATCGCTCAGCTAACCCTCAGAGAGCTATCGCTCAGCTAACCCTGAGCTAATCTTCAGAGAGCTATCGCTCAGCTAACCCTGAGCTAATCTTCAGAGAGCTATCGCTCAGCTAACCTTCAGAGAGCTATCGCTCAGCTAACCCTGAGCTAATCTTCAGAGAGCTATCGCTCAGCTAACCCTGAGCTAATTGAAGGCGTTCCTTCTGAACCCACCTTGAACATGAGGCTGAGGGAGTAGAGCAGGATCTTGGGCTTGTCTGCGTCTGTGGACGAGTCGTGTTCGTTCCACAGCGGGATCGGCTGTTCTCCTCCTGCAGACAGAGAGCACAGCGTCCTGAAGGAACCGGACCGGACGCTGATGAAGGCTACGCTAACGCTAACGCGCCGATCTCAGCTTATCGTTGTGCGTTACGAAGCAGACTAAAGTAGGTCAGGAGGATCCTTCGCCTAACGATAGAAGTGGAAATCCACTTTGAATCGAGTTGTGAGCCATTAAAGATTCAAAATCAAATGACAGGAAGTCAAGCTGTGTCTGGAGTTTCAGAATAAAAGCCTGACGTTTACCTGAAACCTTCTGGATGACTTCGTTGACTTCCTTCATGAAGACCTTCTGCAGGAACACCAGGTGGTTCAGCAGGTCCGTCGTCAGGTTGTGTTCAAACGAGCCGATCTGTCGACACACACAGCAACGTCTCAACAGGATGTGGCGTCAGGAGCCCGTTGTCACGGCAACCCGCCTCACCTCAGCGACGCATCGCAGGTAGTTTCCCTGCAGGTAGTTGCCCTGCTTGGCCGGGAAGTCGTCGGGGGCCCAGCTCTGGTCGGAGTGGCTCTCGTGGTCCTCCATGATGTACTCCCCCGACATGGTGACGGGCGGCAGGGACAGGCTGGCGGACGGGGACATGGTGGACATGTCCACCGGGGACACCTTGGACTGGAAGCACAGCTTGTGGTTCGGCAGCTCGAAGGTGAAGCTGGTCTGAGCTCCTGAGGAGCAGAACCTGATCAGAACTGGGCAGAAGCCGCCTGTAAACAGGTGGGGGAGGGGTCACCTGTCATGCCGTGGCTCTTCACCGCCCCCATCTTGTACTCTGCTTTGAGCGAAGGCAGCAGGGCGGCGCCGATGGTGATGCCATCCATCATGGCGCTGAACTTGAGGACGATGGGCTTCTTCTCCAGGCCCTCGGGCAGCTGGGGGAACTCGTTGGCCTCCACCGGCGTCTGGTTGATGCTGGACGCCTTGTCCGGCGGCTGGGGGGTCGGCGTGTCCTCACGGCTCGGCTGGCTGCTGCAAAACACGGCAGCGGCCAATGAGAAGGAGGGGGCGGGGCGTCAGGCAGACACCGGGACTGAAACCGACGGACGGACATTTCATCGATCCGAGTTTCACCAACAGAAAGAGAAACTCTGATGGAGACACTTCCTGGACCTCGGTTGGTTTTAATACACCAAGACTTTAAAGATGAAATGGGAACAAAACGTCCAGATGAACCGAGACAGAAGGTTAAAACTTCGTCTCATTCTGAAATTAAAGATAAACTCTGAGTTTAACACTGAACTCTGAGTTTAACACTGAACTCTGAGTTTAACACTAAACTCTGAGTTTAACACTAAACTCTGAGTTTAACACTAAACTCTGAGTTTAACACTAAACTCTGAGTTTAACACTGAACTCTGAGTTTAACACTAAACTCTGAGTTTAACACTAAACTCTGAGTTTAACACTAAACTCTGAGTTTAACACTAAACTCTGAGTTTAACACTAAACTCTGAGTTTAACACTAAACTCTGAGTTTAACACTAAACTCTGAGTTTAACACTAAACTCTGAGTTTAACACTAAACTCTGAGTTTAACACTAAACTCTGAGTTTAACACTAAACTCAGAGTTCAGTGTTAAACTCAGAGTTCAGGATTAAACTCTGAGTTTAATCCTGCACCTGGAGCTCCGGCTCCTCCGACCCGACAAACCGATAAGCTGGCGCAGAGGAACGTACGCGTTGGCAGGCTGGCGGATGAGGTCGGAGATCTGCTTGGAGAGCTGGTGGGAGCTGCGGACCATCATGCTGTGCAGCGTGGCCGGGTGCTGCGGGATGTTGATCATGATGGAGCCCACCTTGAAGACGGCGGCGTTGTTGGTCCTCAGGCCCCGCTGGGCGGTGTACAGCGCCTGCGACTTGGCGATGGTGCACTTGACGACGGTCCTGAAACACGAGAGGACAAGAGTGAGCGGACGGAAACCTGACGGAGGACGAAGACGGACTGTGAAGCGTCATGCAGTCGGTGATGATGGCTGGAGACGACCCACAGGGGAAGAAATGACATGACCTCCAGAAATATCTGGATCTGCTGCGGCCTGACATGACGTCAGATGAGAGCAGCTGCCGCTCCGCCAGCATGAAACACAGATGAACCCGAGGAAGACGAGCAGCAGGCGATGAAGGACGGACTCAGCAGAGCAGCATATTCAGAAAAATCTGTCGCGGAGATGCAAGAACCCAACTGGGCACAGATGTTGCTATTCTGGGAAGGCAGCCATATTTACAACAGCTGCCATCTTGAAATAATCTCTTCAGTTTAATTTTCCAAAATAAAATCTCTTTATGTCAAATCATCCATAGTTCAACACAGAATTCATATTTACCGATTTTCCCCCCAATTTTCAACATGGCTGCCACAGTGGTCGAGGAGAATAAATGCACTAAAATCAGCAGCAGTTATTTTCAGTGGTGGGCACAGATAGAAGCTAATCCACTGAACAAGGATCTTAGCTACGCTAACACTGAACGACTAAACACACACAGTTAGCATAAGCCAACACTAAGCTGTTAAACACACAGTTAGCATAAGCTAACACTAAGCTGTTAAACACACAGTTAGCATAAGCTAACACTAAGCTGTAAAACACACAGTTAGCATAAACTAACACTAAGCTGCTAAACACACAGCATAAGCTAACACTAAGCTGTTAAACACACAGTTAGCATAAGCTAACACTAAGCTGTTAAACACACAGCATAAGCTAACACTAAGCGGCTAAACACACACAGTTAGCATAAGCCAACACTAAGCTGCTAAACACAAAGTTAGCATAAGCTAACACTAAGCTGCTAAACACACAAAACAGTTAGCATAAGCTAACACTAAGCTGCTAAACACACAGCATAAGCTAACACTAAGCTGCTAAACACACACAGTTAGCATAAGCTAACACTAAGCTGCTAAACACACACAGTTAGCATAAGCTAACACTAAGCTGCTAAACACACAAAACAGTTAGCATAAGCTAACACTAAGCTGTTTAAAAATTTGAGGATGGTAACACAAACCTGCCAACCACATAAAAATTGCCGTAAGCTAACCCTAAACACATAAAAACAAAATAGCTGGAGCTAATGCTAATGCTAATGCCAGACCTCTGTTTCTGACTGTATCATCACTAAAGCTGCAAGGACAGGATGAAAACATACGACGTGACCTAAAGTCATGAAAGTATGCTGTGGCAATAAATAGCTTAAAAACGGCTCACTAGCGGCAGCCATCTTGAAAACGGTCTGTGGCCATGAAATGCAGGTGGCTGATGGGAAACCTGAGGGTTGATCATACAGGTGTTTAGCTAACTGCTAATCTGTTAGCTAACAGATTTCCAGAGATCTGCTGCGCTGCATGAGACAGACTGGTGCAGAGGTCACTGGGGTCAACATGAACATACAGAAACTCCTGCTTCGCCGTGCTGGTGGGAGACGTGGGGAAGTCCTCCAGTCTACGCAGAAGAGCGAGGAAGAAGAGTCAGGAGGAAGAAGAGTCAGGAGGAACAGGCTGGAATAACCGGCTTCTATAGAGCTGATCAACTTATAATCAATTCATTACAAACAGTTTTAACTCACTGGGTTTATTTCACATTGAAGTTTCAATTATTGTTTTTAACCAAATTCTTAATAATCAATTTAATTTCCATTATTAATCATGTTAGCTTACATACTCAATGAGCTACTATTTAGGATTTCACAATCAGTGTTTATATAACTTTATTTATCTGATAAAACTAAAGTTGATACTTTTTACTTAAAGTAATTTTACTGCACTATTTGAACCAGGATTTTTTTATCTTCATTTCAATTACCATCATCAAGCTACATTATCGTAGCTTCAATAACCCAATTTACTGAATACAGACGACTGAAAAACAGCCCGACAATTCACCCGATTACCGGCCCATCGGTACCAATTTATATCGATTTGTTTATATTGGTCCATCGGTACCGGTCCATTTATACCGGTTCATTTATATCGATTCATCTATACCGGTTCATTTATACCGGTTCATTTATATCGATTCATCTATACTGGTTCATTTATATTGGTCCATCGGTACCGATTCATCTATATCGATTCATTTATATCGATTCATCTATACTGGTTCATCAATACGGATTCTTTTATATCAATTCAGTAATATTGGTTTATCGATACCGATTCAGTAATATTGGTCCATCGGTACCGGTTCATCAGTACCGATTCATTTATATTGGTTCATTGATACCGATTCTTTTACATCAATTCATCTATACTGGTTCATCGATAACGATTCTTTTATATCGATTCATCTATACTGGTTCATCAATAACGATTCTTTTATATCGATTCATCTATAATGGTTCATCGATACCGATTCATTTACATCGATTCGGTAATATTGGTTCATCGATACCGATTCTTTTACATCGATTCATCTATACTGGTTCATCGATAACGATTCTTTTATATCGATTCATCTATACTGGTTCATCAATAACGATTCTTTTATATCGATTCATCTATAATGGTTCATCGATACCGATTCATTTACATCGATTCGGTAATATTGGTTCATCGATACCGATTCTTTTATATCGATTCATCTATACTGGTTCATCAATAACGATTCTTTTATATCGATTTATCTATACTGGTTCATCGGTACCGATTCATTTATATCGATTATACTGGTTCATCGGTACCGATTCATTTATATCGATTCATCTATACCGGTTGATTGATTCTGGTTCATCGGTACGTACTGAATGTCTGGCGTGATTCCCTCCAGCAGAACGATGTTCACTCCTCCGATGTGAGCCGACGCGCACGTCTCCGTCATCTTCTGGTGGAGAATATCTGCATCACAGAGAAAGCCGTCAGAGCCCCCGATCCACCAGGGGGCGTTGTTCGCCGCCGCCGCAGCAGCTCTCACCCTTCATCTTCTCCTTCAGCGTGAACGACCCGTGGATCTTCTTAAGCTCCGCCTCCATGGTCAGGCCGCCGATGTCGGCCTCCAGGTGAGTGCGGTTCACCATGCCGATGCCGAACACGATCAGCGTGACGTGCTGTGGCTCGCCGCTCACCAGGCTGCGCCGCCGCCCGCCCGCCGCCGCCGCCGCCCCGGGCGGCCTGCCGGGCGTCGCCGGCTCCGGCTGCTCGTTCTCGTTCTCAAAGATGACCTTACAGAGCGACTCCGACGGGCGCCGCCCGCCCTCTGCAGACAGGAAGTTCAGTCCATCAGCCACTCAGAACCAGACAGGAAGTGGCTGGTTACTAGTCATGTGACAGGAAGTGGCTGGTTACTAGTCATGTGACAGGAAGTGGGCGGTTTTGGTCAGTCATGTGACAGGAAGTGGCTGGTTACTAATCATGTGACAGGAAGTGGCAGGTTACTAATCATGTGACAGGAAGTGGCAGGTTACTAATCATGTGACAGGAAGTGGCAGGTTACTAATCATGTGACAGGAAGTGGCAGGTTACTAATCATGTGACAGGAAGTGGGCGGTTTTGGTCAGTCATGTGACAGGAAGTAGTGATGCGCGCTGACCGGAGATGCAGTTCTCCGGCGAACTCTTCTCCAGGATGCCGGTCGGGTCGGAGATCAGGGAGTAGAAGTTGAGCAGCTTGTACATGTTCTGCCAGCACTCTGCCGACGGCTCGCTCTGCTCCGACACCGTGATGGAGTCCGAGTCGTCCATCTGGATCGGCATGTGGTCCGCCACGTCCCGGGAGCCCTTTCTGGACACCTGGGGGGCAGAACCAGAACCCGCCGTTACCAGAACCTGCTGAAGTTCCACCACATCTCAATGTTTCTGCTAAAACTGGGAGTCTGGAGTGATCTGGTGGCGCCCTCTGCAGGACAGGGTTCACATACATTTATGTCCATCTGAGGCTGATGTGCTTACAGACTAAATATTTCCTCACTTAATTGTTGAAGGAGTTCTCAGTCACCACTTCATCCTGGTCACATAAAGACTTTAATCTCCATAAACTGATTTTAATCATTTTTAATTAAGATACATGATGCTTTTTATTTACCTTAAATGTAAAATCTATATATTGCACCTTTTTGGCTTCATTATCACAAACGGCCATTTTAGAGTTAGTTCTCTAGGTAATTAATTATTCCAGGCTGGTTCCTGAGCCTTAGCGCTGCCCCGCCCCCGCCCGTTGCTACCTTGGAGGTGCGGCGCTCCGAGCGCCCCAGCGTGCTGCGTCCTCGCGGTTCCCGCCGCCCCAGCGTGTCGATGCTGGACGGCGGCCCGGTGGAGGGAAGCCCCGCCCCTCCGCCTCTCTTGCTCTTCAGCGTCTGCGTGGCGCCGCGGCCCGCGCCGTTCAGGCTGCCGCGGGAGCTGCGGCTGAAGTCGGAGGACAGGATGTGGCGGTAGGGGCGGGCCCTGAAGGTGGGGGTGGGGGAGGTGGAGCCGGCGGTGTAGCGGCTCAGCTTGATGTCGGTCTGCGTGGCCTTGATGTCGTCGATCATGGTGCTGAACTGGTGGATGAGGCGCACCAGCGCCATGTCGACGCGCTGGCTGATGGCCTGGCAGGCCGTGGTGAAGTCGCAGTGGAAGGTGTTGTAGTGGCGGCGGTTCAGGTCGTGGAAGGAGAGCGGCGCCCCCTGGGGGGCGCTGGCGGACTTCTCCATCACCACGGCGTTGACGCTGAAGGTCTCGATCAGCAGGGCGGGCTTGAACTCCAGCGGGGGAAGGTTGACGGTGCCCTGCCTGGAAACACAGAGGCTCAGCATCACCTGCCGGTTCTGATCCGACGACCGGACTTCCCACAGCGACTCGCATCACTGAGCAGCTCAGGAAACGCAGAAATGTTACAGGAAACGATCAAGGCAAGAATATTTGTCTGCTTAGAGGGGCAGAACCAGGAGTTTCACATTTTATAGCATGTTTAAATAACTACGTTACCTCCAGTGATGAAAATGATCAAGTTTAAGCCATGAAATTGGGCCTCTGTCTCTTTAAGAACTGCAGCCGTTTCTGAAGGTCCGACTCCAAAATGGCTCCTCTAAGGAGCTCAGAATATGTTTGCTAGTGGCTGCTGGCTAGTCTGAAGGAGCCGTCATCATAACCTAACCATCTCAGAGTGAAATGAATCCAGATAAGTGATGCGGGGGTCAGGCTTCTACCTCCTGGACTTTTTGTTCTTCCGCTCCTTGGTCGTGTCCGAGTCCACGATGTCGGCTCGCAGACACTCCAGGTTGCCCGAAAACGACAAATGTTCTCCGAAGTACATCTTGTAGCTGAGGGGAGTGGCGTCCTGCGCCTGGATGCCGATGTAGCTCAGCAAGGGCTTGAAGACGACCTGGAGCAGGAGGAAACCAGGAGGCTCATTAGACCAGTCAGCTCGGGTTTCCATGTAGCGTTAGCTGCTGCGTAGCCTGCTAGCCGCTGCAGCTAGCGACCGGCAGCCTTTACGCTGAGTTGGTTCATGTTGACATGACCAGACTGTTAAATTACAGGATGATTTGTTTGTAATTAGAACATTTTCCTGACCTGCGAGACATGAAACTCTTATCAAGATGTCGTAGTGTTGATGATTAATAGTGAAACATTGCGAAAGTTCCCAGATTCTTTGCCTGATTGTATCGTCTCGTTGGCCCAATGCGGTGCGTAGCTATGGCGCCATCGCTGACGGCGCCATCGCTGACGGCGCCATCGCTGACGGCGCCAACACTAAACCATGAATCCAGTCGGCTCACCTGAGCGTCGGCCAGCTGCACGGCGGCGGGACACTGGTTCCCCTCCTCCACGTCCACCAGGTCATCCTGACTGGCGCTGTGCTGGGAGTGCTGGGAGTGCTGGGAGTGCGTCCCGTCCAGAGTGTTCTGGTCGCTGGACAGAACCGTGTTGAAGTCCGATGCCGAGGGGATGGTGGGCAGGGTGCAGGTTCCGCCTGGGAGGGACAACAAGGACACCGTCAGAACCGGGCCGAGGGAAGAACCGAATCAGAACTGGACCTAGCCTCTACGCTAACAAACACCAAGCTAACCTTGTGGGCTGCTAGCCTCTACACTAAAACACCAAGCTGACCTTGTGGGCTGCTAGCCTCTACGCTAACAAACACCAAGCTGACCTTGTGGGCTGCTAGCCTCTACGCTAACAAACACCAAGCTAACCTTGTGGGCTGCTAGCCTCTACGCTAACAAACACCAAGCTAACCTTGTGGGCTGCTAGCCTCTACGCTAACAAACACCAAGCTGACCTTGTGGGCTGCTAGCCTCTACGCTAACAAACACCAAGCTAACCTTGTGGGCTGCTAGCCTCTACGCTAACAAACACCAAGCTAACCTTGTGGGCTGCTAGCCTCTATGCTAACAAACACCAAGCTGACCTTGTGGGCAGCTAGCAGCTATGCTAACAAACACCAAGCTAACCTTGTGGGCTGCTAGCAGCTATGCTAACAAACACCAAGCTGACCTTGTGGGCAGCTAGCAGCTATGCTAACAAACACCAAGCTAACCTTGTGGGCTGCTAGCAGCTATACTAACAAACACCAAGCTGTCCTTGTGGGCAGTTTGCAGCTATGCTAACAAGACACCAAGCTAACCTTGTGGGCTGCTAGCAGCTATGCTAACAAACACCAAGCTGATCTTGTGGGCTGCTAGCAGCTATGCTAACAAACACCAAGCTGACCTTGTGGGATGCTAGCAGCTATGCTAATAAACACCAAGCTGACCTTGTGGGCTGCTAGCAGCTATGCTAACAAACACCAAGCTGATCTTGTGGGCTGCTAGCAGCTATGCTAACAAACACCAAGCTAACCTTGTGGGCTGCTAGCAGCTATGCTAACAAACACCAAGCTGACCTTGTGGGCTGCTAGCAGCTATGCTAACAAACACCAAGCTAACCTTGTGGGCCGGTAGCCTCTATGCTAACAAACACCTAGCTGACCTTGTGGGCAGCTAGCAGCTTTGCTAACAAACACCAAGCTAACCTTGTGGGGAGCTAGCCTCTATGCTAATAAACACCAAGCTGACCTTGTGGGCTGCTAGCAGCTATGCTAACAAACACCAAGCTGATCTTGTGGGCTGCTAGCAGCTATGCTAACAAACACCAAGCTAACCTTGTGGGCTGCTAGCAGCTATGCTAACAAACACCAAGCTGACCTTGTGGGCTGCTAGCAGCTATGCTAACAAACACCTTGTGGGCTGCTAGCAGCAACAGGATGGTAGCTGAAGTCCAGAGAGTCTGGAGACAGACATAGAGCTGAGAGCAGGTTCTGGAGTCCGGCCGGGTCCGGACCGCCAGCAGCATCGTAAGGTTCATGCAGCTGGAGCCCAGCGGGCCTCACCTGGCTGGGAGCGGCCGAGCGGGGAGTCGTGGGGCGCGGCGCCGGCCCGGTTCCCCACGGCGTTGGACATCCAGTTGTAGAAGCTGACGGAGGACGGCTCGGACAGCAGCGGATGTTCGGTCAGCATGTCGGTCCCTGCAGGACGGGCCGGGTCGGAACCAGGAGACACAAACATGTTCCGGTTCTTTAAAACGCATCGGCTCTGAACATCATGAACTCATTCATTCCTGTTGGCAACATAAACCTGACCAGCAGGTGTCACTGCTGGACCAAAGATGGGTCCAAAATATCCAGAACTTTAATTTGTTGACTTCATTTCTCAGTGTGTGAATGTTTCAGGTGATTCTGGACCAAACTGAGATCCAGCTGGATAATCTGACTCTGGCTCATGCAGTAAATGAAGCAGTGGATTATAATCCCACATTTCACCAGGTTAGATCTGCTGAGGCCATTTACCAGCCCATTATTCTGACAATCAGGTCAAACAGGTCTCACCTGTTCGTGTGAGGGAGCTGGTCTTGGCGGCGGCGGCGGCCATGTCGCTGCGCTGCGGCGTTCCCTCCAGCAGGTTGTGCAGGCTGCGGAAGCTGCCCGTCAGGTTGCTCAGCAGGCTCTCCTTGCGCGGGCTGTCCCTGGCCGGCGGCCCGCCGCCGCCGCGGCTCACGTGGGCCGGCGAGTCGGCCGCCGTGTCGCCGCTGGTGTAGCTCAGCGACTGGTAGGGATGCGAACCCTGGGTGTGACAAACGAGCAGAGCGCGGGGCGAGGTTACCGCCGTTTCATCGCCATGACAACACAGATAAACGGTCTGGAGAGGCAGAACAGTTTAGGATGGAAGAGACGACACTCAGAGGGAGAACAGAGGGAGTCACAGGGAAACGCCTCCACCAGGACTGGAGCCAATATTTAGCTTCACATACATACATTCTCCCTGAAGCTACGAGCCAAAGCCAGGGTGCAATACCACTTTGATCCTATGGGTGGCGATATGCTGTAGCACATTTTAGCACCAGCTGGTATTAGCAGAGCCACCGACAGCAGCTAGCTCTGGGTTAGCGCTGGCTCACCTTTATCCTGTGGGCGGACTCGTTGTGCGCGTGGGACTTGGAGAGCTTCCTCATGATCTCGGCGCCGCTGACCGGGCCGGCGCTGGCCTCCTTGGGCGGCGGGCGACTGCAGGCCCCTTCCAGCAGCATGGTGTGTTCACTCACTGTGGCTTCAACAGAAGGAGATCCGGTCAGAGGCCCAGAAGAACCCATTCCTCTCCACACATCACCATCAACGAAGCGGCTTCACATGATCAGAACCAACTGATATTTGATATCGTTAAATATATCAAATGCGACGTCACAGAAACGTTATTTCTGGTTTAACGCCTTGAAATTGTTCCTGTCACTTTAAGAAGCTCCTGCCCCAACATGGCTCCTCCATTAACCCTTTAACGTCTTTACCAGCGTTGCTCTGAGCAGCAGCTGGTTGCTAACTGCTGCTGGCTAGTCTGAAGGAGCTCAGTGGGGGAGGAGCTGCGCCTCGGAGGCGGGGCTAGAGCCACCCAGGCGTTCAGCACAGGTGGCTGGTTGCCATGGCGACTGAAGGATCTCTAACATGAAGGAATCAAAGCAACCCTGCAGGGAAAAACACTACAAGGTCTTAATCGGACCGGAACCACCGGAGGTTCTGGAACGGTCCCGGTGCTTCCAGGTGTCGACCCGTTAACTTGGTCCCACCTGCGTCGTACTCGAACTCCGCTCCGTCGGCGCTGGTGTCGCTGTGCAGCGCGGCGCCGTTATCCAGGCCCAGTACCGGGTCGGGCTGGTTCTGCTGGGCCTCTCTGGGCTTGGCGATCTGGCTGGGACCCATCAGTCCGATGGCCTTGAAGCCCTGAGTCACAACGATGAACTTCATCCACTGCCGGGCCAGAGCCACCAGACCCTTCTTCAGCGTCACCAGGGCCGGAACACCGTCGTTCTGGGGAGAGACCAGAAAGACCAGTGGAACCAGAAAGACCAGTGGAACCAGTAGGACCAGTAGAACCAGTAAGACCAGTGGAACCAGTAAGACCAGTAGGACCAGTAGAACCAGTAAGACCAGTGGAACCAGTAGGACCAGAAAGACCAGTAAGACCAGAAAGACCAGTAAGACCAGTGGAACCAGCCTCCTCCCAGTGGAACCAGCTGGCTCCCAGTGGAACTAGCCTCCTCCCAGTGGAACCAGCCTCCTCCCAGTGGAACCAGCTGGCTCCCAGTGGAACTAGCCTCCTCCCAGTGGAACCAGCTGGCTCCCAGTGGAACTAGCCTCCTCCCAGTGGAACTAGCCTCCTCCCAGTGGAACCAGCTGGCTCCCAGTGGAACCAGCCGGCTCCCAGTGGAACCAGCCTGCTCCCAGTGGAACCAGCCAGCTCCCAGTGGAACCAGCCAGCTCCCAGTGGAACCAGCCGGCTCCCAGTGGAACTAGCTTCCTCCCAGTGGAACCAGCCTCCTCCCAGTGGAACTAGCTTCCTCCCAGTGGAACCAGCCTCCTCCCAGTGGAACCAGCCTGTCCCCAGTGGAACCAGCCTGCTCCCAGTGGAACCAGCCTCCTCCCAGTGGAACCAGCCTCCTCCCAGCCTCCTCCCAGTGGAACCAGCTGGCTCCCAGTGGAACCAGCCTCCTCCCAGTGGAACCAGCCGGCTCCCAGTGGAACCAGCCGGCTCCCAGTGGAACTAGCTTCCTCCCAGTGGAACCAGCCTCCTCCCAGTGGAACCAGCCTCCTCCCAGTGGAACCAGCCTGCTCCCAGTGGAACCAGCCTGCTCCCAGTGGAACCAGCCTCCTCCCAGTGGAACCAGCCTCCTCCCAGTGGAACCAGCCTCCTCCCAGTGGAACCAGCCTGCTCCCAGTGGAACCAGCTGGCTCCCAGTGGAACCAGCCTCCTCCCAGTGGAGCCAGCCTGCTCCCAGTGGAGCCAGCCTGCTCCCAGTGGAGCCAGCCTGCTCCCAGTGGAACCAGTCTGTCCCCAGTGGAACCAGCCTCCTCCCAGTGGAGCCAGCCTGCTCCCAGTGGAACCAGCCTCCTCCCAGTGGAACCAGCTGGCTCCCAGTGGAACCAGCCTGCTCCCAGTGGAGCCAGCCTGCTCCCAGTGGAGCCAGCCTGCTCCCAGTGGAACCAGCCTCCTCCCAGTGGAACCAGCCTGCTCCCAGTGGAGCCAGCCTGCTCCCAGTGGAACCAGCCTCCTCCCAGTGGAACCAGCCTCCTCCCAGTGGAACCAGCCTGCTCCCAGTGGAACCAGCCTCCTCCCAGCCTGCTCCCAGTGGAACCAGCCTGCTCCCAGTGGAACCAGCCTGCTCCCAGTGGAACCAGCCTCCTCCCAGCCTGCTCCCAGTGGAACCAGCCTCCTCCCAGTGGAACCAGCCTCCTCCCAGCCTCCTCCCAGTGGAACCAGCTGGCTCCCAGTGGAACCAGCCTCCTCCCAGTGGAACCAGCCGGCTCCCAGTGGAACCAGCCGGCTCCCAGTGGAACTAGCTTCCTCCCAGTGGAACCAGCCTCCTCCCAGTGGAACCAGCCTCCTCCCAGTGGAACTAGCTTCCTCCCAGTGGAACCAGCCTCCTCCCAGTGGAACCAGCCTGTCCCCAGTGGAACCAGCCTGCTCCCAGTGGAACCAGCCTCCTCCCAGTGGAACCAGCCTCCTCCCAGTGGAACCAGCCTCCTCCCAGTGGAACCAGCCTGCTCCCAGTGGAACCAGCTGGCTCCCAGTGGAACCAGCCTCCTCCCAGTGGAGCCAGCCTGCTCCCAGTGGAGCCAGCCTGCTCCCAGTGGAACCAGTCTGTCCCCAGTGGAACCAGCCGGCTCCCAGTGGAACTAGCTTCCTCCCAGTGGAACCAGCCTCCTCCCAGTGGAACTAGCTTCCTCCCAGTGGAACCAGCCTCCTCCCAGTGGAACCAGCCTGCCCCCAGTGGAACCAGCCTGCTCCCAGTGGAACCAGCCTCCTCCCAGTGGAACCAGCCTCCTCCCAGTGGAACCAGCCTCCTCCCAGTGGAACCAGCCTGCTCCCAGTGGAACCAGCTGGCTCCCAGTGGAACCAGCCTCCTCCCAGTGGAGCCAGCCTGCTCCCAGTGGAGCCAGCCTGCTCCCAGTGGAACCAGCCTCCTCCCAGTGGAACCAGCTGGCTCCCAGTGGAACCAGCCTGCTCCCAGTGGAGCCAGCCTGCTCCCAGTGGAGCCAGCCTGCTCCCAGTGGAACCAGCCTCCTCCCAGTGGAACCAGCCTGCTCCCAGTGGAACCAGCCTGCTCCCAGTGGAACCAGCCTCCTCCCAGTGGAACCAGCCTGCTCCCAGTGGAACCAGCCTCCTCCCAGCCTGCTCCCAGTGGAACCAGCCTGCTCCCAGTGGAACCAGCCTGCTCCCAGTGGAACCAGCCTCCTCCCAGCCTGCTCCCAGTGGAACCAGCCTCCTCCCAGCCTGCTCCCAGTGGAACCAGCCTCCTCCCAGTGGAACCAGCCTCCTCCCAGCCTCCTCCCAGTGGAACCAGCCTCCTCCCAGCCTGCTCCCAGAGGAACCAGCCTCCTCCCAGCCTGCTCCCAGTGGAACCAGCCTCCTCCCAGTGGAACCAGCCTCCTCCCAGCCTGCTCCCAGAGGAACCAGCCTCCTCCCAGCCTGCTCCCAGTGGAACCAGCCTCCTCCCAGTGGAACCAGCCTGCTCCCAGTGGAACCAGCCTGCTCCCAGTGGAACCAGCCTCCTCCCAGCCTGCTCCCAGTGGAACCAGCCTCCTCCCAGTGGAACCAGCCTCCTCCCAGTGGAACCAGCCTCCTCCCAGTGGAACCAGCCTCCTCCCAGTGGAACCAGCCTCCTCCCAGTGGAACCAGCCTCCTCCCAGTGGAACCAGCCTCCTCCCAGTGGAACCAGCCTCCTCCCAGTGGAACCAGCCTCCTCCCAGTGGAACCAGCCTGCTCCCAGTCTGCTCCCAGTGGAACCAGCCCCTCACCATGGTGGCCTCCTCGATGACGGCGTAGTCGGCCTGCTGCAGGTATCGGTGCAGGATGTTGCACAGCATGCAGGACGGGTTCTCGTGCAGGTAGCGGGCGCGCTTCGTCACCCGGTTGTACTTGCTGCGGATCGGGATGTGGACGCTCTTCTTCTGTTGCACAAGCACACAAAACACATGAAACACGGCAAACGACCCGGATGCTGGCGCCGGGCCGACCCGTTACCTCCAGAGCCTCCGTCATGATGCAGCCCATGACGGCGCAGACGCGCAGCGTTCCCTCCATGTCCAGTTTCCGTAGCGACGACTTGAGCTGGTCGATGGGGACGAGCCAGGCGCCGATGGCCGGGGTGGCGGTGCTGAGCAGGTTCAGCTGCCTGAAACGGGAAAAGCAACCTGAGCGCCGCCCCCTGGTGGCCGAGCAGAGCGCCGCCCCCTGGTGGCCGAGCAGAGCGCCGCCCCCTGGTGGCCGAGCAGAGCGCCGCCCCCTGGTGGCCGAGCAGAGCGCCGCCACCAGGGGGCTGAGCAGAGCGCCGCCACCAGGGGGCGCCACAGAGAGCAAATACGGCAACATATTTATGAATCATACAGTATTATCCGTTTTTGGGGCAAAGTAAAGAATTATTATGAGAACGTTATGAAGAAATAACACAAATTTAAAAAGATGCAATTTAAAGACAATAAACTCAGATATTCAGAGAACAAAGTCTAAATAACGAGAAAGTTGTTATTTTACCAGCATGAAGTCGCAACAAAGGTTAGTCTGGATTTTTGAGGTGTTATTTTAATGACCCTGCTTTAGTCTAGCCCTAGCCGAGCCTAGCCGAGCTTAGCCTAACCTAGCCTTAGCCTAACCTAGCCCTAGCCTAGCATATCCCTAGCCTATCCATAGCCTAACCTAGCCTATCCTAGCCTAGCCCTAGCCGAGCCGAGCCTATCCCTAGCATATCCCTAGCCTAACCTAGCCATTGCCTAGCATATCCCTAGCCCTAGCCTAGCCTAGCCTAGCATATCCCTAGCCTATCCATAGCTTAGCCTAGCATATCCCTAGCCTATCCATAGCTTAGCCTAGCATATCCCTAGCCTATCCATAGCCTAGCCTAGCATATCCCTAGCATATCCCTAGCCTAACCTAGCCCTAGCCTAGCCTAACCTAGCCCTAGCCTAGACTAAGCTAGCCCCTAGCCTAGCCGAGCCTAGCCTAACCTAGCCTTGGCCTAACCTAGCCCTAGTCTAGCATATCCCTATCCTAGCCTAGCATATCCCTAGCCTAACCTAGCCATTGCCTAGCATATCCCTAGCCCTAGCCCTAGCCTAGCCTATCCCTAGCCTAACCTAGCCCTAGCCTAGCATATCCCTAGCCTATCCATAGCCTAGCCTAGCATCAGCAGTCAGGTTCGGGCTGCAGACCCAGTCGGGTGTTTGTGGGCGAGGCGTCCCACCTGGACATGGTCTGGGACGCTGAGCGGACGTTGGTGGGAGCAGCGAAGCTGAACCAGATCTCCCTGATGGTTAGCTTCATGCTGCTGGAGTCGGGCGGCGGCGGCATCAGGGGGAGATCTTTCTTCAGGTCGTCTGACTCCACGCCTTCGTCCTGCATGGCGGGAAGCATTCAGGTAAACATGGATTCAACATGGCCTCCATGTCTGTTCCCTCCTGTTTGAGCTTCATCTGATGTTAGATCAATACCGTCATCAGGTTAGCATCCAATCAGCACCATTAGAACAAGAAACTGTTGGCAGCTCTAGTGGCGTTTTTCCTGATTTCTGCTCCTCGTGGTCGAGTCTCACCTTTACCTGAGCAGCCAGCAGGAAGCTGCTCCGCCCGGCGGCTAACAGGAAGCGTCTCACTGGCTCAGCGTGGAAACGTCTCCAGTGAAACCATCATAACCATCAACCAATGGAAATGATTTTCTGTTTAAGCCAACCTGAGCCAGCGGCGCCATCAGGGCCACAGATCTGATCAAAAGTTTAATTATTTTAAATTGTTTAACATTTAAATGAAAGATTTTAAGGATCTGGTAGTTTTACTTTATGAAAGTTCAAACAATATAGTTTTGTTACCATAGCAACCGTTGAAAGTGGGTAGTTTTATGTATTTGTGCTCAGGTCCATCAGTGCAGTTTTTACTATGAACAGTTTTAACTCTGCTCAGTGTTTCTTGTAATTGATCTTGAAGTATTGATCTAATCTAGTCCAGTTTGTTGATTCATTTATTCCCACAAAAAGCAGCTTTAAATGGAGAATTTGATCATTTCTGGCTGGTATTGATTAGAGAATTGAATCTTCTATCAGGTTATCGTCCACCAGGTGAGCTGACGAGTCGTCCTGACCTGCTCGTCCGAGTCCGAGTTGTCGTTGGCGTCCGAGTTGGGGCTGATGACGTCGTTGGGCAGGTTGTCGTCGGAAACGTCGGTGCTGTAGCCGCTTCCGGTCTGGGATCCCGTGGAGCCGTTGGACTTGCCGGTCCCGGTCTTCCCGCCGCCGTCCGAGTGTCCCATGACGCCGAAGGCGTTGTAGAGGACGGCGCCGGACTGGCGGCCGCCTGGAAGCAGACCGGAGACATGAGCCTCCCGTCCTGCGGGGGGCGCTGCGGGCAGCGGCGGCGTTACCTTTGACAGTGAGGCTCTCGATGCCGCATTCGAACATGATCCAGCCCCATTTCTCCAGAGAGGCGGCGGAGCGGGTCGGGTCGCTCGGCGCCGCCTGGCCGTCCGTCTCGTCCACCAGGGAGAACTCGTCCAGGTCCTCCAGGCCGAACAGAACCTTGGACTTCTCGAACGGGATGGCGGTGATGGCGAACGTCCCCACGTCTGCAGAGGACAGGGCGGGGTCAGAGGTCAGAGGTCGCTGCAGGGGTCCGGGCCGGGGAACCGACCTGTGGAGTCCAGTCCGCGCAGCTGGCTGTGGATCCGGTGGACGTTCAGCCTGGCGGCGATCTCTTTGCCCTTCTCGATGCCGGCGTTGGAGCGCAGCGACCCGGACGACTGCGGCTGCATCTTGGTGGCCGACGCGTACTTCTCCAACATGACGGACGGTCGGCCATGTTCGGTGGCGTTCGGCGTCTCCTCCACGATCCCCCTGGCAGAAACGGAGGCTAGCTTAGCTACCGACCAGCTCAAGATGGCAGCCAACATGAAAAACGCTTTTGGAGTCAAATCAAAAATAACTGGACATAGAAATCTATAATTACAGTTTTCAAGATGGCCACCACAGTATCCATTCATTCACTGAACAAAACTCTTAGCTCTGCTAACGCTAAACCACCAAACACGTTAAGGTTAGCAGAAGCTAATGCTAAACCTCTTGGCACGTGAAACAAATTAGCAGAAGAAATGTTGCTAATTCTAAACCATCAACTACTTAAAACATTAGCAGAAGCTAATGCTAACATTAAAACTGCTGTATAAATGTGATGACCAAAGTGGAAAACATTTGATGAGACAAAGGAATATTTCATCACAATAAGAGCAGAAAGTGGCAGCCATCTTGAAAGATGGCCGTCATCCTAAATTTAAGTGGCTGATGTGAAATCTGAAAAACATCAAACCTGAGAGGTTAGCATGTTAATGCTAATATTAGGCAGGTTTTACAGTGATGAGCGTCGCCGTGGCAGCCTGCGGGCGGCTAAGCGTCGCCGTGGCGGCCTGCGGGCGGCTAAGCGTCGCCGTGGCGGCCTGCGGGCGGCTAAGCGTCGCCGTGGCGACCTGCGGGCGGCTAAGCGTCGCCGTGGCGGCCTGCGGGCGGCTAAGCGTCGCCGTGGCGACCTGCGGGCGTCTCACCGGTTCATCCTGAACTGGGTGGCGATCCGGTCGAAGCACAGCGCCACCAGCGATACGTGTGGGATGCATTTAGCGGACGGGGAGCCTTCCTCTACGGAGGCCTGCAGGAGGCAAAGGTTCACCTGCACACACAGGTACACGCAGTCAGCAAACTGGACGCGGCGCCTTCCGGGTCAAAGGTCAGACCTTGGGGATGGAGACGTTGGCCTGGAGCCCCTTGATCTTGACGTTGTCGGGTTTGACGGACAGCTCCGTCTGTCCGCTGGAGGTCAGCGTGGCGGCGTCCGGCTTGGACAGCTTCTGCTCCGGCGTCTTGGACGTCTGGCTCTGCGGACGCACAGCGTCAGTCGCGCGGCAGGTAAGCGGCTCACCTGCAGAACCGGGCCGATACGCACCGACTCCGCCACCGTGGACTTGCTGATCTGATACGCCTCGCCCAGCACTTTGCCGTGCAGGTCGTCCAAGATGGCCGCCGGGTGCCGGATGCTGGCGAAGTGGACCATGGACTCGATGTATCTGAGACGGACGCAACAGAAAACCCTGTGACCGGCCCGGTTCCGATCGGACCGGAACCGGGCCGTCAGCCGGTCGCTACCTGTCCAGGGACTCGGCCACCAGCGGCGTCAGAACCACGTTGACGGCGCCTTTCACCTCCACGATGGCCGTGGTTCTGGTCTGGGCCAGCGGCTGCTCCAGCGACCAGTCGTCCGTCGCCGTGTCCTCGTCCGTGTTCTCCATGGCTCTTTTGTCCAGCGGCGTGTACGGCGTGCTGCGGGGCGACACCAGGGGTCAGAGGTCAGGTCACCCTGCTGCTGCTGTGTGCAGCTGCTCCACTTCCTGTACCTGCTGTTGTCGCCCATCAGCTGCAGCCCGCGGTCCAGCAGGGAGGTGGCCGACAGGCCCGGCTTGATCACCTGCAGAACAGAACACGGCTGAGTCCAGAACCACAACCAGAACCAGGCAGGAGAGCCAGAACCGCTGGCTGGATCCGAGTGTCCCTGCTGCGGACCCAGCCTAAACGGGTCGCTAGCAGGGTTCTGCAGAACCATCAGGCCCTAAACGGGTCGCTAGCAGGGTTCTGGAGAACCATCAGACCCTAAACGGGTCCTAAACGGGTCGCTAGCAGGGTTCTACAGAACCCTCAGGCCCTAAACGGGTCCTAAACGGGTCGCTAGCAGGGTTCTACAGAACCCTCAGGCCCTAAACGGGTCCTAAACGGGTTGCTAGCAGGGTTCTGCAGAACCCTCAGGCCCTAAACGGGTCGCTAGCAGGGTTCTGGAGAACCATCCGACCCTAAACGGGTCGCTAGCAGGGTTCTGGAGTCATCAGAACCAGGCATCCTGGAGCAGAGATTAATCTGGACCAGGAAGGAGCAGAACTTTTTAAAAAAGCATCTGGAGTCAGAGCATCAGAACCAGAGCAGACCAGCTGGTTCAGACCCAGTGCACAGCAGGAACCCGTCCAGAACGGAGCAAGTCGGACCTTGAAGCCGGGCACGGCCAGCTGGTCGAAGGAGGCGGAGCTTTCCTCGCTGGTGGGCGTGTCCAGGTCCAGCGGCCGGTGCAGAGACGACTTGGAGGTTCTCTTGTTGGTCGGCTGCTTGACGGACCAGTTGGACACCTGCAGAGAGAGCCGGTCATTCGGAGCCCAGAAGAACGGGGCGGCGGCACCGGGCGGCACCTGGTAGTGGGCCAGGTAGTTCTGGTAGCAGGCCATGACGTGAGGCTGCCGGGTCACCGGGCCGGGCTCGGCCGTCTTCTCCGCCTCCACAGAACTCTCCTCCTCCATGGCCAGCGCCGACACGAAGGAGGCCTGGGACGGGTGGGCGGCCAGCGGCTGGGGCGGCGGCGGGGGGCGGGGCTCCGTGATCAGCTCCCCGTTCAGGACGTAGGTCAGAGGCCCCTCCACGCTGTGGTAGATGGAGCTGCGGCTGGGGTCAGAGGTCAACAAACCGTGAAACGAGCCACAGTCTGGCTGCAGCCACGCTTTCCTGCTGGTTTGTGTTTTCAGCAAAGTTTGCAAACATTTGATGAGCTGTTGGTCATTTCTACCTTTGCAGCCCCGACTCCAGAGGGGGTTGAATCAATCTACGGAGCAGCAATATTATTTCTTACAGTATTAGCTAGTCGCCCGTTAGCCCACATTAGCTAGTCGCCTGTTAGCTAACACTAGCTAGTCGCCCGTTAGCCCACACTAGCTAGTCGCCTGTTAGCTAACACTAGCTAGTCGCCTGTTAGCTAACATTAGCTAGTCGCCTGTTAGCTAACACTAGCTAGTCGCCTGTTAGCTAACACTAGCTAGTCGCCTGTTAGCTAACATTAGCTAGTCGCCCGTTAGCCCACATTAGCTAGTCGCCCGTTAGCCCATGTCAGCTAGTCGCCTGTTAGCTAACATTAACTAGTGCCATCTTAGCTAACATTAGCTAGTGCCATCTTAGCTAACATTAACTAGTGCCATCTTAGCTAACATTAACTAGTGCCATCTTAGCTAACATTAACTAGTGCCATCTTAGCTAACATCAGCTAGTCGCCCGTTAGCCAACATTAGCTAGTCACCTTTCAGGTGGGGTTTGGGGGAAGTTCTTTGCGTTTTCTGCCATGATTCTAACACACCTGCGTAGCTCCGCACAGCAGCAGGTCTCCTTCACTGCTGCACAGGTGTAAACCCAGCTAGCATCTTAGCGCTCATGTTGCGTTTAAAGGCGGCTTGGAAAATGCGTTACGAAGTGTTGACAACGGATTAAACCGTTTTAGAAGCAGTAAAAGTGACAGAGGGCTCAGACATGGGAGGTGCGAAGCCCCTTGTGTATCAAACCGATGTATGAACAGCTTCCAGGGGGGACAGCTGACCCTGTGGACGGGCAACGCCCCCCAACGCCCCCCAACGGGCCTGGCTCTGTGCGTCAGGTTTTCACCCGTTAGCGGTTTGGCCCATAGCGGCTGGTCTGTGATGCGTTTTCGCCTTCAGCCATGATTGTACACTGTGTGGTACGGAGATCCGCTGCGCCCCGTCTGTCAGGAAAGCGTTTGGCTGTTCGGCCGGAAGAGGCTGACAGTCGGACAGGAAGCACCAGATTAACGATCTGTGGCGGCCGGCGCTCGGTCAGAAGCTGCTCAGCTTCAACATCAAGTGAAATCATTCATTCATCCTGTCTGACCTGCTGCGACCTCTGACCCCACCTGTAGCTCTCCATGCGGTACGGCGGCGGCTGCTGCGGCTGCTGCTGCCGCCTCCTCTTCTTGCGGCCCGGGTACGTGCCGGGCCCCTCGTCGGCGCTGCTGATCGGCTCGAAGTCCTCGGTGGCGGAGAAGTAGGCCTCGCTCTCCGCCACCGACATGCTGGAGTCGGCCGAGCGGTACTGGTGGAAGGTGCTGGAGTCGGCCGACGGCGTGAAGGGGAACGAGCCGTAGCTGCGCCGCTGCCGGGGCGAGTCCAGGACGTTCTCGTCGCTGCGCGAGACCTCGCTGCTGAACTGGACGCCGCCGCCGCCGCCGGAGGTCAGCGCGGCCGGCGGCTTGTCGGCGAACACGGCGGCCGACAGGCTCTTGGTGCTGCCCAGCCGACCCGAATGGACCGAAGACTGGCGGCGCAGCGGCGAGCAGAGCGGCGAGCGCACCGAGGCGCGGTCCTGGGAGCCGGGGGACAGCGGGGACGCCTCGGGGACGTCGCCCAGCGCGCTGCGGAGAGATTACAGCGGGTTATAATCTGATGCCACCACAGTGAACCAGGAACGGCTGGATTACGTCACCATGACAACCGCTGAGGGGAAACTTTGCTCTCCAAGTTAGGAACTAAAAATAATGACATTTCATTCTGAACTAAATTATAATAAACCAAAACAGATAAAAAGGAAAAACCGTAAAGAAATTATAATATTAATCTGATCGGAAATTATGAAGATCATTTTAATCCATCAATAATTAGTCATTACTTCTGGCTAATTTGGGATTATCTTCAATATTCCAACATGATGTCTGATTAAGCTCAAATGTTCCTGGAGGAGAAAGAAGGACATCTGGGGACACGGTACGGCGGTGGCAGCATCATGCTGAGTGAGCTAAAGCGAAGCCAAAACGACCAGATTAGGAAAATATTCAGGAAAACCATAAAGATTAATCTGACATTGAGTAAAAACCCTGTTAAAGCTGGATTACAGTGTGTGTGTGTGTGTGTGTGTGTGTGTGTGTGTGTGTGTCTGTGTGTGTGTGTGTGTGTGTGTGTGTGTGTCTCTGTGTGTGTGTGTGTGTGTGTGTGTGTGTGTGTGTGTCTGTGTGTGTCTGTCTGTGTGTGTGTGTGTGTGTGTGTCTCTGTGTGTGTGTGTCTCTGTGTGTGTGTGTGTGTGTGTCTGTGTGTGTGTGTGTGTCTCTCTGTGTGTGTCTGTGTGTGTGTGTGTGTGTGTGTGTGTGTGTCTCACTCGGCGTGGGTTCTGGCGCCGAGCGGGAAGCGGCGCTCCTCGGCGCTCGGAGACGGCGAGTCTCTCTCTCCCGCCAGCAGGGGCAGCGCGGCGCTGGAGGAGCTGTTCTCCTCGGAGGAGGAGGCGGAGCTTTGGGAGCGCTGGGGCACCTGGAGGCTCAGGTGCTGCTGGCCGCGCCTCTCTGGCACCTCTGGTGGCAGGCAGGGGGAGTGCGTGTCCCGCTTCAGCCCCACCACTTTACCTGAGGACACCAGAGACACAAGGAGACTGAGCCTGGAGCAGCAGCGGACAGAGACAGAGACGGAGAGACACAGAGAGACAGAGAGACACAGAGACAGAGACACAGAGAGACAGAGACACAGAGACACAGAGAGACAGAGACACAGAGACAGAGACACAGAGACAGAGAGACACAGAGACAGAGAGACACAGAGAGACACAGAGAGACACAGAGAGACAGAGAGACACAGAGAGACAGAGAGACACAGAGACACAGAGAGACACAGAGAGACAGAGAGACAGAGAGACACAGAGACACAGAGAGACAGAGACACACAGAGACAGAGACACAGAGAGACAGAGAGACACAGAGAGACAGAGAGACAGAGACACAGAGACAGAGACACAGAGACACAGAGAGACACAGAGAGACAGAGAGACACAGAGAGACAGAGACACAGAGACAGACGCCATGTTTTGGTCTTAATTGCATCACATCCACCAATCAGGGAAAAGAATAAAACCTTTTTTCTCCCATTATTATAAAATATTCCCAGTTTTATCCAAAAACATGATTTGGGACGAATCATAAATGATTCTGCTGAAAATCTGGACGAATATTTAGTTAAAAATAATAAAAGTTCTGTATAAAAATAAGTCAAATAGTTTTAAAATAATCAATCCAACTAGATTTAACATTTAATGCAAACAGAGAATAAAAATAAAGAGAAGCATCAATAAAAGTCTCTCCATTAAACTCCGTCCACACAGACCCATAACCAAAATAATAAATATATCAGTAACAGATTATCTCGGATTATTAAACCTCGCCGTCGCTTCCTGCTCTCCTCCAGCTGCTCCCCGTCGCTAGCGTAGCATTAGCGTAGCATTAGCGTAGCATTAGCGTGCTCCGCTACTCACCGTCCGCTTTGGGCGTCTCCTTGGTGACGATCCACTCGCTGGGCTGCAGCAGCGACTGGCCGTAGCTCATGTCGGACTCGGCGCTGGAAGAGGAGAAAGCGGACGAGGACGACGGCGTCAGCTCCTCCAGCCGGAAGAAGTCCAGGCCCATGTTGGTTCCCCCGAAGAACCTGCAGCCGCCCAGGCAGCCACAGCGGTTCCGGCTGCGTTTACCGCGCAGGCTGGCGTCATCGGGCCACAGGAACCAGAGCCTGGAGGAGGCGGAGAGGACGGCACCGTCTAAACACAGAGGACTCTTCCTACGGGGAGCACCTTCTACTGCCTATACAGCTGCTAGCTTAGCATAATGGTTCCACATTCAACAGGACTGTGGTCGTCAGGCTGGTAGTTAGCTTAGCATAATGGTTCCACATTCAACAGGACTGTGGTCGTCAGGCTGGCAGTTAGCTTAGCATAATGGTTCCACATTCAACAGGACTGTGGTCGTCAGGCTGGCAGTTAGCTTAGCATAATTACCTACAGGGCTGGGAGTTAGCTTAGCATAATGGTTCCACATTCAACAGGACTGTGGTCGTCAGGCTGGCAGTTAGCTTAGCATAATGGTTCCACATTCAACAGGACTGTGGTCGTCAGGCTGGCAGTTAGCTTAGCATAATGGTTCCACATTCAACAGGACTGTGGTCGTCAGGCTGGCAGTTAGCTTAGCATAATGGTTCCACATTCAACAGGACTATGTTCGTCAGGTTAGCAGTTAGCTTAGCATAATGGTTCCATATTCAACAGGACTGTGTTCGTCAGGCTAGCAGTTAGCTTAGCATAATTACCTACAGCTGCTAGCTTAGCATAATGGTTCCACATTCAACAGGACTGTGGTCGTCAGGCTGGCAGTTAGCTTAGCATAATGGTTCCACATTCAACAGGACTGTGGTCGTCAGGCTAGCAGTTAGCTTAGCATAATGGTTCCACATTCAACAGGACTGTGGTCGTCAGGCTAGCAGTTAGCTTAGCATAATGGTTCCATATTCAACAGGACTGTGGTCGTCAGGCTAGCAGTTAGCTTAGCATAATTACCTACAGGGCTGGTAGCTTAGCATAATGGTTCCATATTCAACAGGACTATGTTCGTCAGGCTAGCAGTTAGCTTAGCATAATGGTTCCACATTCAACAGGACTGTGGTCGTCAGGCTAGCAGTTAGCTTAGCATAATGGTTCCATATTCAACAGGACTGTGGTCGTCAGGCTAGCAGTTAGCTTAGCATAATGGTTCCATATTCAACAGGACTATGTTCGTCAGGCTAGCAGTTAGCTTAGCATAATGGTTCCATATTCAACAGGACTATGTTCGTCAGGTTAGCAGTTAGCTTAGCATAATGGTTCTACTCCCTACAGGGCTGTTAGCTTAGCATAATGGTTCAATTCCCTGCAGGACTGTGGTCGTCAGGCTAGCAGTTAGCTTAGCATAATGGCTCCATATTCAACAGGACTATGTTCGTCAGGTTAGCAGTTAGCTTAGCATAATGGTTCCATATTCAACAGGACTGTGGTCGTCAGGCTAGCAGTTAGCTTAGCATAATGGTTCCATATTCAACAGGACTATGTTCGTCAGGTTAGCAGTTAGCATAATGGTTCCATATTCAACAGGACTGTGGTCGTCAGGCTAGCAGTTAGCTTAGCATAATGGTTCCATATTCAACAGGACTATGTTCGTCAGGTTAGCAGTTAGCTTAGCATAATGGTTCCATATTCAACAGGACTATGTTCGTCAGGCTAGCAGTTAGCTTAGCATAATGGCTCTATATTCAACAGGACTATGTTCGTCAGGCTAGCAGTTAGCTTAGCATAATGGTTCCATATTCAACAGGACTATGTTCGTCAGGTTAGCAGTTAGCTTAGCATAATGGCTCTATATTCAACAGGACTATGTTCGTCAGGCTAGCAGATAGCCTAGCATATCGGAGAGCAGAAGATAGCCTGACCCTAAACAGGAAGTCGACTGCTGACCTTCTGGTCTGTGCGTCGTGCAGCTCCAGGAAGTGTCTCTGGACGTCACACTTGGCCGGGTGGTCGGCCGCCAGCGCGACGTCGGCCGTGATGAGGTTGAGGTTGACGGAGCCCGCCTCCAGCCAGACGGAGCGGCGCAGCAGGGGAGGCTGCCCCTGACCCGGCTGCTGCTGCTCGATGTACTGCCGCATGTTGACGTCCTGCACCACGGCGCTGATGCCTTCCCCCACCGCCTGGTTGTGCAGGTTGCAGGTGGCGACCCGGACCGCGCCCGTCTGGAGAAACGAGAGTGATTCGAGAGATTCGGCGGCGCGACCGTGGCGCGCTGGGCGCTCCTTACCTTGACGCTGGCGGCGCAGCCGTGCTCCACCACGAACAGGTCGACCCCGTCCAGCGCCAGACGGGTCATGATGTACTTCAGCTCCTCCGAGGTGCGGCAGTGGCCGGGCAGGCGGCGCAGCTGGAACACCGACAGCTTCGGATCAGCCGTCACGCTAACGAGGCGCCCGAATTAAAAATATCTGTTCTCATGGGCTGGCTGCCTGTTGGCATGGCAACTCAGACACATGCTTCTGCCCCAACCGTGTGCGTTCCTCACAGAGACGACCCACCGTCAGCTAAACTCAACAACAAGAACCTCCAGAGTCTAAGGGAACGTTTACAGACAGGTGCAGAGCTCTGGAAAAGACAGCACAACGCCCTTCAGTGCTAAACCCCCAGCTGTGTCTGATGCTTCATTTAGCAATGTGGCTAACTGACCCAGCTAGCTTTCCCTACAAGCTAGTTTCCCCGCATAATTTCAATCACTACTTTACTTTATTGTTGTGTGACCTGTCAGTTGAACAAAGTTAATAAGGAGTTGGCCGTTTATATTCATGCTCTTATTTTGAAGTGTTTAAGCCTTTCCTAAAAGTGTGTTGGAATAGCATGTTAGCATTAGCTTCAGCTAGAAACCATATTGCTATAGTGCTTTAGCTTCCACCAGCTACCATGCTGGTGATAGCACTAATGTTAGCAATTGCTAACTACAAAGATAATAGCACATTAGCATTAGCTGCGCCAAATACTATGTTAATATATTGCATCATAGTTAGCTTCAGCTAAGTACCTAGTTGGTACCAGTTTAGCTAGCTGTGCCACCACTGTACATTAAACAGATGAGAAGCTAAGTACACGCCTGAAGCTTTAGCATTAGCTTTAGCATTTCATCAGACTGAGCAGAGCAGAGCGCCGATGTATGGCTAGCATGAGTCCATCTGGACGGAGCAGTCTGACAGCTTCATTAATACATCAGGTAATCCTTCAGAGGGGTGTACTTTCTTTCTGTACCTTGTCGGCACAGATGCGGCGGTCCACGCCGTGCTGGCAGGTGATGGAGGGTTTGGGCTGCTCCAGCTGGAACTCCCTGGAGACCACGTGGAAAACGAACGTCTCTGCCCACTCAACCATGCTAGCCAGCTAGCGGGGACAAAGCCAGAGAGGTTAGCGCCCACTGCTAACCGTTTCACAGAATAATAAAGACAATCACAAGAAATCCAGTTCTGAATGTGGGAAAGTGATTCACAGGGCGGTGCAGACGCCCACCTGAGGAACGGTGACCCTGCCGGTCAGCGCCCCGGCCTGCATGTCGATGAGCCACGCGTACTCCAGCGTGTCGCTGCCCAGAGGGAGGCCCTGGGCCGAAAACATGGCGTGCGCCCTCATCTGCAGCCCGGACAGACTCAGGTGTCCGTCTCTCAGCACGCCGTCCGCCGTGGGGCGCTGAGGAGGAACCAGCAGCCAAAGGTCAGAGCCCTGAAGGAGCCCGTCCTCCTCAGATAAACCAGAGCCTCTGTCTGAAAGCTGCGGGGTCCGTTACAGTTACACCAGAACACAGTGGCAGCACAGAGAGAGTTACCCGGACCAGCCTGGAATAATCCCAGCATAACGAAGCTTTCGGCTCACCGTTCGCTCCTCCCTCCCGTCTATCCGTACCTGGTAGTTGTCGCTGACGAAGATGTGGAAGGGCGACAGGATCATCTGCAGCATCGTCTCCTTGTAGCCCTTCTTCATCTCGAAGCAGAGCCGCTCCAGGAAGCCGGACGGGCCTTCTGGACCTTCGCTGCTGCAGTGCTGCAGGAGCGAACCGGGTTACTCAGAACCGCGTCAGCAGTTTAACACGGCTGACAGACACGGAATACACCTGGAACCCTCCCAGACCGAAGAAACGGCTGCAGCACGTTGTTGCTAGGCAACCAGAGTGAGGCTGATGCTACCCAGCTAGCTTAGCGGCTAAAGCCTTCCTCTGCCCACATCTCCCAGAATGCTGTGCGGTTCCCCAGCTAGCTTAGCGGCTAAAGCCTTCCTCTGCCCACATCTCCCAGAATGCTGTGCGGTTCTGGATATGTTATCACATGTCTGGCATATTGATCCCGTATCTATGGATTATAGGTTATTGATCTGTGATCCAACATGTGTTCTGCTGCCATGTTTGTTTATGTTTCAGCTTCCTGTGGACCCCAACCGGACGGAACCGTGCGACCCGGCTCACCGCTGGCAGCCGGCCGTGGACCTTGTAGAGGTTGATCAGTACGGTGATATCCCAGGGCCGCAGGTCCAGGGGGTGGCCGTGATCGCCGTCCTCCACGCCAGGAGACGAAGAGTAGCCGAGGCCCGACGACGTGGCCGCGGACGGCACCGGGCTGGACACGGCCTCCTCAAAGTCCGTGTACATGTCGTCCTCCCCGAAGTAGTTCTCCTGGAGGAGGGGAGGAGGAGGAGGAGGAGTTCAGACCTGAGAGGAAGCCGCGGCGCTCAGGTGACCCCAGCTACAGACCTTGATGGCGATGAGGGCGCGCAGCAGAGGCCCGTACAGGAGGATCTGGGAGTCCGGAGACATTTCCATCTCCACCTGCAGCCGGTCGGGCGGCAGGTCCGACGGGTCGAGGCGGAACCGCGCGGCCGGCGTGGCGGCGCAGGGGAAACGCGGCGGCGCCGCGCCCTGGTCGGGGGGGCGGATCGCCGACAGCATGGACTCTTCTATCTCTGAGACTACGCAGTGAGGAAGAGAAGGAGGAAGGTCAACAGACGGCAGCAGAACCAGAACCAGAACCAGAGCCAGAACCAGAACCAGAACCTACACGACTGCTTCAGCTGCTCATCCTCCTTCTGGGGGTAGATGGGATGCCAGGTGTAGTCGATGATGAGCAGGAAGTTTGGGACGCTCCAGCAGTCCACCCAGCCGGCCCTGCACCACGGCAACAGTTACGTCACCACGACAACAGTTACGTCACCACGGCAACAGTTACAACGCCATGGCGACCATAACGTCACCACGGCGACCGTTACAGCGCCGTCTAACGCCATGCTAAGGCTAGGCTAACATCTTGTAAAGCTAGGCTAACATCATGCTAAAGCTAGGCTAACATCTTGCTAAAGCTAGGCTAACATCTTGCTAAAGCTAGGCTAACGCCATGCTAAAGCTAGGCTAACACTGTGGCGCAGACTAAATGCTTGTGTTCCACTAAACGTGGAATAAAGTCAGAATAAAAAATGTAATCTGTAAAAAGTTATAATATTTTATTTTAATTTATTTTTAGAATCTGAATGATTTTAAACTCACTCTGCTTTGGTGATGTTCCTCCAGCGCGGCTTGCTGGCCTTGGAGGGCGGGGCTCCCTCGCCGTCGCCGGGCAGCTTGGCGCTCTGGTGGTCCTTGGCCAGGGTGAGCAGCGGGTAGCGGCTGGGGTGGCACTCCGGCAGCGACAGCCGCATGTCCGTGTCCTCGGCCTGCGGGAGAGACGCCGCGGCGGCGCGGCGGCCATGTTCAGAGCTGCACCGGTCGGAGCAGAACCAGCAGACGGACTCACCCTCAGGCTGAAGCGGGTGTGGCAGGTGGCGGGGACGAACTCGGTGAAAGGAAGCGTGAAGTCGATGTTGAGCGTCTCGCCGCAGGCCGCCAGGTACACTGCAGGTCAACAAGGCAACCGATCAGCTGACCAATCAGCTGACCGATCAGCTGACCGATCAGCTGACCTCAACATCACTCTGCCAGCATATGACCCTGGAACCACGCCGTCGCAGCTAAAGCTGTGGGAACCAGAGGTTTACCCCCACAGACGCAGTGCGGCTCGTTTGTCAGGACGTCCTGCGGATGTCGGACCGGGTCACGGTGACGGAGGCCTGCTCACCGTTCTCCTGCTGCTTGGTGGAGCAGTCGATCCAGTTGTGCTGGTTCGCCGCCCAAATCATCTCAAACTGGTGGAATAAGATCTTGAACGTCCAGGAATACGGCACAAAGGAGTAGATATCCGGCGCGCTGTCGCTCGCCCAGTCCTTGATCAGGTCTGAGTGGACAGAGACACACTGAGGATCACGGGATCGGGGCATCGTGCAGAAACGCGACCCGGCGCTGCTGACCTGTGAAGAAGTTCTTCTGGGCGTAGATGAAGTGGTACGTGGCTTTGTAGACCTCGATCTCACACTGCCAGGACTGGGGCATGTTCCACACGCGGGGGTAGCTGGCAATCACATGGAACTGCAACACAGAGCTCAGGTCAGCAGGGCAGGAAGGGAGGACGGGGCAGGATGGGGCAGGATGGGAGGGACGGGGCAGGATGGGGCAGGATGGGAGGGACGGGGCAGGATGGGAGGGACGGGGCAGGATGGGGCAGGATGGGAGGGACGGGGCAGGATGGGGGGACGGGGCAGGATGGGGCAGGATGGGAGGGACGGGGCAGGATGGGAGGGACGGGGCAGGATGGGGCAGGATGGGAGGGACGGGGCAGGATGGGAGGGACGGGGCAGCGGGGCAGGATGGGGGGACGGGGCAGGATGGGAGGGACGGGGCAGCGGAGCAGGATGGGGGACGGGGTGACGGGGCAGCAGGGCAGAATGGGGCAGCAGGGCAGGATGGGGCAGCGGGGCAGGATGGGGCAGCGGGGCAGGATGGGGGGACGGGGCAGCAGGGCAGGATGGGGCAGCGGGGCAGGATGGGGCAGCGGGGCAGGATGGGGGGACGGGGCAGCAGGGCAGGATGGGGCAGCGGGGCAGGATGGGGGGACGGGGCAGCAGGGCAGGATGGGGCAGCGGGGCAGGATGGGGCAGCAGGATGGGGCAGCGGGGCAGGATGGGGGGATGGGGCAGCGGGGCAGGATGGGGCAGCGGCTGCTTACCGCCACCATCTCGGCCTCCAGCAGCGTCCGGTACTGCATGCTGCTGGTGGTGTCCACGTGCAGCAGCTGGCCTTTGATGGTGGGGGAGTAGCCTGCAGGGAGGAAGAGGAGAAGAGTCCTCGTCGTCAGCCTGATGAACTCGGTTTGGTTGACCTTTGACCTCAACATGATCTGTGGCATAACGTCCCAGCAGGCAGCCCATCGACCGGCCCTTTCACACACAGCTGCTCTGGCCCAGACTCTGCTTACAGCTTCCTGTCCATTCAGACCCAGAGCAGCGACTCGAGCCAGGAAATCTACACGACCCACTTCACCCTGACAGCAGCAAGTTCAACTATCCATGGCTTCCTGTTAAAGCTCAATAAAAACATTTAGGTATTAAAGCTGCACAGCAAACTGGACCCCAGTTAGTCTGTACGAATATATGAGATTTATAAGTTTAGGAAACGTCCAAAGGAGCAAAGCTGAGCTTCAGGTTAGCAGAGATCCTTTCAGTTACTGCAGCTTCATCACCCAGCCCTCTACTAGCAACACCACCATCACGAAAACATCCTGTATGTAGCGCACATCAGTGCACATCAGTGTGAGTCTGGGGGTCAAAGGGCAGCCAAAGCCTAAACGTTATTGGTCAGTTTGCCTTTGTTCATTTCATGGCTTGGTGTTTTTCTGTAGCTAAAAATGAATGAGCAGAGTTTGAAACAATCTGACCAATAAGATTTCAGCTTTGGCTGCCCTTTGACCCCCAGACTCACACTGATGTGCCCTTTGACCCCCAGGCGCACAGTTCTCAATGTTAACCGTAGAAAGAGTTTTATACACAGAGCAACTTCCATCTATTTTCTAACACCTGGTCCCTTAGTGGGTCAGGAGCTGCTGCCTCTCCAGATAACGTTCTGGGTGAGAGGCGGGGTCACCTGGACAGGTCACCTGGACAGGTCACCTGGACAGGTCGCCAGTCTGTCACAGGACAACACAGAGACACACAACCATGCACACACACACTCACACTCACAATTTAGAGAGGCCAATTAACCTGACAGTCATGTTTCTGGACTGTGGGAGGAAACCAGAGTACCTGGAGAAAACCCACCATGCACAGGGAGAACATGGAGACTCCATGCAGAAAGACCGGGAATCAAACCCAGAACCTTCTTGCTGCAAGGCAACAGCTCTACCCCCTGCTCCACTGTGCAGCCCTTTATAAAACAACTAATTTTAAACATTTCATAGTTAAAATTGTAAATACAAGCAAAAGTTATTAGTTGAATGTAAAAACATTTAGTTAAATATTTTCGGCAGCGCTCCCTGGTGGCTGTTGGTAGACGCTGCTCCGCGGGGCGATGTCCCCTGGGGGACAGGGCGCCGCGGGCGGCCGGTTGGTGGGTTAGCGTAGCTAAGCTAGCATGGCCTCACACAGCATGTCGGCTCGTCCTGCACCTCCACCAGACCAACACCTGCCTGCTAACCAAACTAGCAGAACCTCTGCAACCGGAGCCACGTCTGCCCACGTCAAAGCTGCTGCTGCTGCTGCTGCTGCTGCTGCTGCTTACCATTCTGCCCCACAGTCATGGGGATGTTGACTTCCAGGTAGGAGCCGGCGCCCACGTTCACATGGATGGCATTGGTTTCCTAGCAACAGCGATGAAGAGGAGGAAGACAGCAAACAGAAATGTCTCATTATCACAGACCAAAAATAAAGGAGAGCAGCCGAACCCAGACAGAAAAGGACGTTTCAATATTCGCTCCACATGGAGGACAGGAGAATGATGCATAGAGACAGAGCAGCAGGAGGAAGAGGAGGAAGAGGAGTCACCCTGTTTTTGGTGAACAGCAGGTCGATGGTGGCGTCGGCGATGATGTTCATGCGGAGCTCGAAGGCCTGGATCTGCCGGGCTTTTCCTGGCTGGGCCTCTTCGCTCACCTTCATGGCCTGGTAGTCGGCCGGCAGGAAGAACTTCCAGAGACAGTCCCTGGAAACGGACTTTATTTACACACTTTCAGCAGCAAGGCAAAGTACAGGAACTAAACGGAAATACACACAAACCAAAGCAAAGAGCAAAACAAGAAACAGCTAAACAAGCTAAATAAGAGTCAGTAACATTTATTCTAAATGTGTAAAAGTAATGAGTTCTCCACGGCTACAGAGTAAAAACTAAATGTTCTGTTCGTTCCAATTCCTTTTCTGCGTTGCAATAATAGGAGTCTCTCTGCATAATAATCTAAAACTTAATCTAATATTGGTCCAAAAAGTGAAAAACAGTCCGCTGGAGGACGCTACGCCCGGACGGCTAGCCGGAGGACGCTACGCCCGGACGGCTAGCCGGAGGACGCTACGCCCGGACGGCTAGCTGGAGGACGCTACGCCCGGACGGCTAGCCGGAGGACGCTACGCCCGGACGGCTAGCCGGAGGACGCTACGCCCGGACGGCTAGCTGGAGGACGCTACGCCCGGACGGCTAGCCGGAGGACGCTACGCCCGGACGGCTAGCCGGAGGACGCTACACCCGGACGGCTAGCTGGAGGACGCTACGCCCGGACGGCTAGCCGGAGGACTAGCCGGAGGACGCTACACCTGGACGGCTAGCCGGAGGACGCTACACCTTGGCGGCTAGCCGGAGGACGCTACACCTTGGCGGCTAGCTGGAGGACGCTACACCTTGGCGGCTAGCTGGAGGACGCTACACCCGGGCGGCTAGCCGGAGGACGCTACACCTTGGCGGCTAGCTGGAGGACGCTACACCTTGGCGGCTAGCTGGAGGACGCTACGCCCGGACGGCTAGCCGGAGGACGCTACGCCCGGACGGCTAGCCGGAGGACGCTACGCCCGGACGGCTAGCCGGAGGACGCTACGCCCGGACGGCTAGCCGGAGGACGCTACGCCCGGACGGCTAGCTGGAGGACGCGGGTTCTCATCTGGTCCTGGGAGGAAGACATTTTAAATCTTTACTCCCAGATTTCCTGTGTGTTATTATTTAATGTTTGGGTTAATAAAGTATTTCTGAATTGACTAAATCAGCTCTAGTGCAAAACAGAGAAGCGGAAACTCCAATCTTTAAATGTTACGACGTTCAAACATTCACAGACCATAATAGCAAACGGTGCAGTCCGGTGCGGCACCGTTGCCTAGCAACAGAAAGGTCTGGCTCCCAGTCCACATTTTAGCAGCCCGCTGATGGCTGCTGTTGCTGCGGCGTGATAGCTTCAGCTGCAGCTTCCTGCGTTGGGTTAGCTCACCGCTGGCGGTCCACCCACGGCCCGTAGTTAAAGTCCGTCCCCTTTCCACAGACGATGTCCAGACCCCAACACGGAGGGAGGTCCTGCAGCTTATCGTCCTCGCTGCTCGTCTCGGCCTCCTCCGACCCGTCCTGCTCCACGGGGACCAGGCCTGCGCAGCGGGACACACGGAGAGACGGGGACACAGAGACGGACCAAAACAAGGTCAGTACCGTGTATTTGTCCTCATTAAATCATAAGGTTCCTCTGGGGAGGCTCAGGACGGAGCCACGAGTCCAGCAGCGTACCGGGTTCGTCCTGGTAGTAGTAGATGTCCACGTCGTTGGACTGCATCACCACAAAGCCCTCGCCCATCAGCCTGGGAGGCCTGGAGGACAGAGGAAGGTCAACACAAAGGTCACCCTTTGACACAATGCATACAGAAAGAAAACACATCTGGGTGGAAACCCAGATCAGCTCCAGCCCAGATTGTGTGAAGCCCAGTTATAATTTCCAGACTGACTCGTCGTTCTGCAGGCCCAGGTAGCGCGGACTGGGAACCAGCATGACGCGCACGTTCTCCAGCGACCCTTTGACGATGTGCATGAACTGGTCCAGGTGGCTGGACGGCGGCTTGGTGGCGTAGGTCAGTAAGGCGTCCTCGAAGTTCACACACAGCGTCTGAGGCAGGTGGTGGTTCCCGAACGCCAGACGGCCCTACAGGAGCCAGATTAAACCAGATTATACCAGATTAAACCAGATTAAACCAGACTAAACCAGATTAAACCCAGACTAAACCAGACTAAACCAGATTAAACCAGACTAAACCAGATTAAACCCAGACTAAACCAGATTAAACCCAGACTAAACCAGATTAAACCCAGACTAAACCAGATTAAACCAGACTAAACCAGACTAAACCAGATTAAACCCAGACTAAACCAGATTAAACCCAGACTAAACCAGATTAAACCAGATTAAACCCAGATTAAACCCAGACTAAACCAGATTAAACCCAGACTAAACCCCGCTATACCCATGTTAACTGGTATAAACTGGTATAAACTGGTTGACCGCCCGTTGCAGCCGCTACAGAGCCGCTGGCGAGTCGCTCACTGTGCTGATGTTCAGCTTGATCACTGGGATGAGGGATCGCCATGACGACGACGGCTCAGGACTCTCCGTCTGGACGTTCACACTGCAGGGATTAACAGATTATTGATGAGACTGGAGAGACACTGATCAGAGGGCAAGGACACTAGGAAAGGAAGTGAGGAAATGAATGAAAGGAGACAGCCTAAGGACAGGTTGGCAGGTCCAGACCTGTCCAGGGCGTGGCTCTGGGTGTCCTCGTCCCGCCGGGCGCTCAGCAGCGTGGGCTCCAAGCCGAACGTCTCCTGCAGCCGGGCGTAAAGGTCGGTCCGGTTGTAGACGTGGAACTCGAAGCCGTTCACCGTCACAAACAGCCGCGTCTCCGCTTTGGGGTCTGACGGCGAGGAGACAGAAACTGAGGACATGCAGGGGACACCCTGGGGACACTCAGGGGACACCCTGGGGACACCCTGGGGACATCCAGGGGACATCCAGGGGACACCCTGGGGACACCCTGGGGACACTCTGGGGACACTCTGGGGACACTCTGAGGACACTCTGAGGACACTCTGAGGACACTCTGGGGACACTCTGAGGACACTCTGAGGACACTCTGAGGACACTCTGGGGACACCCAGGGGACATTCTGGGGACACTCGGAGGACATTCGGAGGACATTCTGGGGAAACTCGGAGGACACTCTGGGGACACTCTGAGGACACTCTGAGGACACTCTGGGGACACCCAGGGGACATCCAGGGGACATCCAGGGGACACCCTGGGGACACTCTGGGGACACTCTGGGGACACTCTGAGGACACTCTGAGGACACTCTGAGGACGTCCTGGGGACACTGAGGACAACCTGAGGACAACCTGGGGACAACCTGAGGACGTCCAGGGGACACTCTGGGACACCCTGAGGACACTCTGAGGACGTCCAGGGGACACTCTGGGGACACTCTGAGGACGTCCAGGGGACACTCTGGGGACACTCTGAGGACGTCCAGGGGACACTCTGGGGACACCCTGGGGACACCCTGGGGACACTCTGGGGACGTCCTGGGGACGTCCTGGGGACACTCTGGGGACATCCAGGGACACCCTGGGGACACCCTGGGGACATCCAGGGACGTCCTGGGGACACTCTGGGGACGTCCTGGGGACACCCTGGGGACGTCCTGGGGACATCCAGGGGACATGCAGGGGACACCCTGGGGACACTCAGGGGACACCCTGGGGACACCCTGGGGACATCCAGGGGACACCCTGGGGACATCCAGGGGACACCCTGGGGACACTCTGGGGACACTCTGGGGACACTCTGGGGACACTCTGAGGACACTCTGAGGACACTCTGGGGACACCCTGGGGACACTCTGAGGACACTCTGAGGACACTCTGAGGACACTCTGGGGACACCCAGGGGACATCCAGGGGACATCCAGGGGACACTGATGCTCCGTTATAAAGTCAAAGTGATGAAAACAGTGAAAATAACCCTGATAGTTTTTAACCATCATAATTTATTGTCACTAAATCAAAATGTAAAGAACTGAAATAGAAACCAAATCAATAAAATCCTCCTTCAGATATTGATCAGAATGTGAATCTTCACTGTAACTCAGTGATCAGACGACCAGCTGAACTCACCATGCTGCTTCTGTTTGGGGTTGTACATTTTCCACCAGCGAAATATGAGGAAGCCATCTTGGATCCTGCAACAGAGAGCAGCCAATGAGGAGGCGGCGTGGTCGCCATGGAGACAGAGAGACAAAGAGCAGCAGCAGAGATCAGGTGACCTGATGGACATGTCCTGGTTGATGCAGTAGACGTCTCTGAACATGACTTTCCCCGACAGCACAGAGAAGGAGAACGAACCTGCGGAGCGACAGACATCAGGTTACCATGACGACCACACAGACCACGGCGCCCGACCCGGTTCCGACCCGGTTCTGCAGCAGGAAGCCAACCTCTGCCCGTCTCAGAACATAGAATGAACGGTTCCATTAGCTCATTTCTACCAGCGTTGCTCTGAGACGGATCTAATGAGCTCAGCAGCTCCACCAGCTGTTTGCTGATAGCTGCCGGCTAGTCTGAAGGAGCCGAGAGGAGCTGCGTGTCAGAGCTGGGTCCACCCAGCAGCAATGCAGCTCAACGGTTGCCATGGAGATTAAAGGACTTCTCCAAGGAACGCTGCAGGACTGCTGTAGATGAAGGAGTAACAAGTTGATTTTACATGACGCCGGCCCTTTAAATACATAAACACATCAGCAGCGCCTCAGGTCCTATTATCCCAACATGCTGCGACAGCAAACAGGAAGTGCTTCTCAGAAACAGGAAGTTGGTCTGGGCCTACGCTTTCCTCCAGCCCATTTCCTGCCCAACGTACCGATGTGAATGTAGCCTCCCTTGTAAAGTCTGTTGATGATGAGGGTGAGGAAGAGGCCGATGTTGCGAGAGTTGTAATAGGTTAAATAGATGATCCATCCACAGGACAGGATGGTGGCTGAAACAAGGAAAACAAGACATCAGTCACACCACCCACCTCACCGCGGCCGCTAAGCTAGCAGCGGCTCACTGCTAACGCGCCGGCCGCTAAGCTAGCAGCGGCTCACTGCTAACGCGCCGGCCGCTAAGCCAACAGCGGCTCACTGCTAACGCGCCGGCCGCTAAGCCAACAGCGGCTCACTGCTAACGCGCCGGCCGCTAAGCCAACAGCGGCTCACTGCTAACGCGCCGGCCGCTAAGCCAACAGCGGCTCTCTGCTAACGCGCCGACCGCTAAGCTAACAGCGGCCTACTGCTAACGCGCCGGCCGCTAAGCTAACAGCAGTTCACTGCTAACGCGCCGGAGGCTAAGCTAACAGCTGTTCACTGCTAACGCGCCGGCGGCTAAGCTAACAGCGGCTCAATGCTAACTAACAGCGGCTCACTGCTAACGCGCCGGCCGCTAAGCTAACAGCGGCTCACTGCTAACGCGCCGGCCGCTAAGCTAACAGCGGCTAACGCGCCGGCCGCTAAGCTAACAGCGGCTAACGCGCCGGCCGCTAAGCTAACAGCGGCTAACGCGCCGGCCGCTAAGCTAACAGCGGCTAACGCGCCGGCCGCTAAGCTAACAGCGGCTAACGCGCCGGCCACTAAGCTAACTGCGGCTAACGCGCCGGCCGCTAAGCTAACTGCGGCTAACGCGCCGGCCGCTAAGCTAACACTGGCTCACTGCTAACGCGCCGGCCGCTAAGCTAACAGCGGCTAACGCGCCGGCCGCTAAGCTAACAGCGGCTAACGCACCGGCCGCTAAGCTAACAGCGGCTAACGCGCCGGCCGCTAAGCTAACAGCGGCTAACGCGCCGACCGCTAAGCTAACAGCGGCTAACGCGCCGACCGCTAAGCTAACAGCGGCTAACGCGCCGACCGCTAAGCTATCTGCGGCTAACGCGCCGACCGCTAAGCTATCTGCGGCTAACGCGCCGGCCGCTCCGCTAGCAGCGGCTCACTGTCCAGTCTAACAGCTGTGAATGCTTTTGCTAGGAACTGCGTCTGTAAGTCTAGTTACAGACGCAGTTCCACCTTTAAAGGTGTAACATTTTTCCATAAAGGTTGCAGTGAGTCTCTTACCAACAAGCAGCCAGATGAACTTGGAGTTGTGCCGGTTCAGGTAGGTCTCCAGATCCTCATAGTTGAGGAAGGAGGTATTGTTGGAGCCTTGATCATCCATGGCTACAGGCTCTCAGGCAGAAAACTACAAAGCAAACATGCACCAGATGAGCCTTCTTCTCTTAAAAACAGCAAGCAGGGCTGATGCTAAAGCTAACAGAGGAACAATGAAGCCCTGTTTCTGGAAGGTTTTCAGCTTTTGGGATCATCAGCAGCAGCACCAGAGAACGGCTGGGCAGAAACTGCAGCGCCTCACTCTGGGTCAGATTTGGGTCGTTTCACCTGTTGACCCCCTGGACTGGACTAGTTAGAGGATTATGGAAACAACCGAGTCATAAAGCAGCTGATCACTGTAAGAATGAGCTTCAGTCATGGATACAAGCATAGACGTCAGCATGCTAGCCCCTCAGGCTGCACCTTTCCTTCCCATTAGCCACTTGAATTTCAAGATGGCTGTCGTTTGAGCCTTTTCAACCAATTTATTGCATAACATGTTCCCCATTTTCATAACTTTGTCTCATCAAATGTTTCCTCTTTGGTCATCCTGTTCATTCAACTTTAAAGTGATGAAATGCAGCAGAAACGGAGGACTTTGCCGTTAGCGAGTCAGCTGGAAGGAGAAGAGAGGCAGATGACTTAGCGGTTAGCATTAGCTTAAGCTAATTAGTTATGCCTTAGCTCCAGCTAATTTTTTAACATTAGCATAGCTAAGATTCTTGTGCAGTGAATCTTAGCTAACCTTTAGGTCGGTTGTGGCTGCCGATATTTTCTTCCACCATGGCGGCCATTTTTAAAAACTTCCCCCAGAAAAAGCAAACAAGAGCAAGAAAATATAAAATGTTTGTTAGGGTTCAGAATGCACCGATTTGACACCAGACATCCATCCGCTGTGGTGGCCATGTTGAATTCTGTGGGTCGGTCCAGTTAGACAGACTTTTCTTGGCGTCCATCTTGGTTCTTCTGAGCTTCTGACCCTGATGGCGACCCACCCAGTCAGGGAGCCAGGCCCACAGCACCACACATCCTCGTCTCCTCATTTCAGAGCGTCCGGTTCTGCTTCGACAAACGGGTCATGCTGGCTGGACCTCAACTCCTCTGAGGCCTTGGGGGTCAGAGTTCAGGGGTCATCTGTCCGTGATGCTCGTCAGCTGCTGCCGGTTGTGAAGACAATACCTCGTTGCCATGGTTACCCATACAAGAGTCAAAAGGTCGTCTCGGCGTCATCATGAGACATTTTCAGTGACGTTCTCTGAGCTTTGGGGATTATTTTCATTTCTATCCGCTTGCAGCACAACGTGCTGCTGCAGAGCGGCGGGTCGCGTGTCGCGTCATATTTCTTCCCCACAGAAACAGGAAGGGCTACAAGTGGGAAGTTTCTAAAAACACTCAAAGGAAGCTAGAAGGTTAAAAACATAAACTACAGCAGTTTGTTATTATACCAATGTTTGTTCTTTAATGTTTGAACATGGGATTTTAATAAATTAAAGTGTTGTTTCCATTTAACTCTCTTCAGACAGGAAGTCAATGTGATGACGAAGCTGAAAACGGAGAGTTAAAATCGGGTCGGGTCGGTTCTGACACCATAACAACATTAATTCATTCACATCGGTGCTTTATTGATTTGAATTCATTCATAAATACTCAGAATTAAGGATCTATAATAAATGAACGAGTGATTATATGATGGTAAACCGTTTTTGGAGGTTTTCCACTTCTGACCATCAGATTTATTACTGAAACTAATTTAGTAATCAATACATTGCCAACTGTGGCGCACAGACTGAAAAACGCAATCTGCTGAAAAAAGGTACTAATTCAGAGCAATAATTAAGACAAAGCTATCCAAAAAACATACATGTTGCATTTCAGATGAAAAGTTTAAATTCTTTAGCAGATTTTAGATTGATCCAGATTTGATCATCGATGTTCAACACGTTGTTACCAAACCTGATGTTTTTTACCTCATTCATGCTTTTATTTAGCATTAGAACAACCTGGTGCCTCCTCAGCCAGTGACCCGGTCACTTCCTGTAAGGAATGAAGCTCTGGTGACTCACCTGGAGCCTGTCAGCTCAGGTAAACTCACAGTTTCAGTTTTACTGACATGCTCTGAAGTTAGCGTCTGATTTCCCTCCATCAGGAAGCTGCGTGACGAACTGAAACACTGAAAATGATTAATTCAGCCTTAAAACGCCAATTCAAGCTGATTTATCGGCAGAATGTATATGAAAAAGGTTTTTTTCTGATTAAAATCTGTTTTGAAATTATATTATATTGTTTGTATTCATTTATTTTAGTTTTTTTTTTACCAAATACGTTTTAAAATCTTGAGTAATTTCTTGGACAGGCTAGTTTTTAACTTTTATTTGAGTAAAAACACACAAGTGCTGCAGCTGGTTTCCAGTTATTCACCACCAGCCTGGTTGGTTTTAGGTCATGAAGAGCGTAACTTCAGCGCTGAGGCCATTTTGTGACTTATTTCAGAGAAAGAACAGAGACCCACCACGAACTGGGTTTTGAAGTGTAGAATTGGATCCGTCCGAGCATTTCAGCTGATTAAAGGCAGCTTAAATATGCGGAACAGCCCTTTACCGAAGCCGCCATTCAGAAGCCAACTTCGGCGCTCTCTGGACCGATCTCCGCCTCTCTGGCCGAACCAGAACCGGACAGTTCGGGATATAAACAGTTCTGATATCTAGCCTGGGTGCAAACAGGACAAAAACATGGACCGGACATTTCCACCCAGAGCGCCATTTCTGGGCCGATTCCTTATTCTGCTGAAGTCAAACCGAACCGCCCGCAACGTGACTGTAAAGCCCAGCGAACCCGTCCAGAACCACCTGGCGGTTCCGCTTCAGCTCCGGTTTTTAAGTCTCTCCAACATCGTTAGCCGTATGGCTAGCCACTAGCCTGCTAGCAGGCCGCGCCTATTCTCCCGTTCTTCCCACACACCGAGCTCCGGTACTGAAGGCGGCCTACCGTGGAGCTCCAGGTACGGCAGGAGGTCTCATCCCGGCTCCGGTCAACCAGCAGCAGCCGCCCTTCTGTCGGGCTCCACACCTAGCATCCTCTGTTCACTATTTACACGGCTGTGCGCCACTGAGCGTTTCTTCCTGTTCTCACCCGAGCTGTCACACAGCTGGCCAATCAGGATAAAGTAGCCGTTCAGACGTTAACCAATCAAATACAAGCTTGGTTAAGTCCACGCCCACCTCGGATTTTCTACCTATCAACGCGATGGATTACTGCCGACGGGATTAAAGGGATGTTTTGATATTTAACCTGAAGGAAACGCGATTAAAACACTGGAGATGTAATCTACAGTGAAGAAATTAATTTACTGACAAGCTGACTTATTCCAGAAAATTATTATCTTTCTTAAAGGTTTTTACTTGAATATGTTCAGAAAATTTATAGGTTTGGTTTTTATTTTTCAGATTTTGACTTTGTTCAGCCTCAGGATAAATATTAGCCTTATTAATATTCCACACATTTAATGCTTGTGAGACATTACATCTTTAACTAAAGTGGCACTTAATCAGGATGTTTTTAGTTTTTTTGAATGTTAATTTTCTTCTTAGCATTTTGACTTTATTTCAAACATGACATTTTGTAAACTGATTACTTTATTCTAGAAATACGTTTATTTTTAAAATCCTAACTGTACAAAACTATTGTAAATATTTTAAACTCCATCCATCCATCTTATCCGGGGTCGGGTCGCGGGGTCAGCAGCCTCAGGAGGCCCAGACTTCCCTCCCCAGCCTCTTCCAGGTCCTCCAGGAACCCCAAGGCGTTCCCAGGCCATAGAGAGACATCGTCCCTCCAGGTGTCCTGGGTCTCCCCTCCTCCCGGTGGGACCTGAACTCCTCACCAGGGAGGCGTCCAGGAGGCATCCTGACCAGATGCCCGAGCCTCAACTGGCTCCTCTCGACGTGGAGGAGCAGCGGCTCTACTCTGAGTCCCTCCCGGATGACCGAGCTTCTCTCTCTAAGGGAGAGCCCAGCCACCCTGCGGAGGAGGAAACCCATTTCGGCCGCTTGTATCCGTGATCTCGTTCTTTCGGTCATGACCCAAAGCTCATGACCATAGATGAGGGTGGGAACGTAGATCGACCGGTAAATCGAGAGCTTCGCTTTTTGGCTCAGCTCTCTCTTCACCACGACGGACCGGTACAGCGCCCGCTTCACGGCAGACGCTGCCCCAATCCGCCTGTCGATCTCCCTTCTTCCCTCATTCGTGAACAAGATCCCCAGATACTTAAACTCCTCCACTTGAGGCAGGACGACCCCCCTGACCCGGAGAAGGCACTCTACCCTTTTCCGGCTCAAGACCATGGCCTCGGATTTGGAGGCACTGAGCCTCATCCCGGCCGCTTCACACTCGGCTGCGAACCCGGGCCCCTGCCACCGAGGAGCTTTTTGACCACCTCGGCGACCTCGTCCCCAGAGATTTGAGAGCCCAACCCAGAGTCCCCAGGCTCAGCTTCCTCAACAGAAGGCATGTTGCTGGGATTGAGGAGGTCTTCGAAGTATTCCGCCCACCGGCCCACAACGTCCTGAATTGAGGTCAGCAGCTCACCATCCCCACTATAAACAGTGTTGGTGCTGCACTGCTTCCCCCTCCTGAGACGCCGGATGGTGGACCAGAATCGCCTCGAAGCCGTACGGAAGTTTGTCTCCATGGCCTCTCCAAACTCCTCCCAGCCTGAGTTTTTGCCTCAGCGGCAATCCGAGCCGCATGCCGTTTCGCCGCCGGTACCCATCAGCTGCGTCTGGAGTCCCACAGGCCAAAAAGGCCCGGTAGGACTCCTTCTTCAGCTTGACAGCATCCCTCACCGAAGGTGTCCACCAACGGGTTCGAGGGTTGCCGCCGCGACAGGCACCAACAACCTTGCGGCCGCAGCTCCGATAAGCCGCCTCGGCAATGGAGGCACAGAACATGGTCCACTCAGACTCGATGTCCCCCACCTCCCCGGGACGTGTTCGAAGTTCTGCCAGAGATGAAAGTTGAAGCTCCGTCTCACAGGGGACTCCGCCAGACATTCCCAGCAGACCCTCACTACACGTTTGGGCCTGCCAGGTCTGACCGGCTTCCTCCCCTTTCCACCGGAGCCAACTCACCACCAGGTAGTGGTCAGTGGACAGCTCGTCACCTCTCTTCACCTGAGTGTCCAAGACATACGGCCGCAGATCCGATGAGACGATGACAAAGTCAATCATCGAACTGCGGCCTAGGGCGTCCTGGTGCCAAGTGCACATATGGACGCCCTTATACTTGAACATGGTGTTCGTGATGGACAATCAGTGATGAGCACAGAAGTCCAACAACAGAACACCGCTTGGGTTCAGATCGGGGGGCCGTTCCTCCCAACCACACCTCTCCAGGTCTCACTGTCATTGCCCACGTGAGCGTTGAAGTCCCCCAGTAGAACAAGGGAGTCCCAGGAGGGGCACTCTCCAATACCCCGTCTATGGACTCCAAGAAGGGTGGGTAATCTGAACTGCCGTTCGGCCCGTAAGCACAAACAACAGTCAGAACCCGTCCCCCCACCCGTAGGCGGAGGGAGGCTACCCTCTCGTTCACCGGGGTAAACCCCAACGTACAGGCACCCAAATGGGAGGCAACAAGTACGCCCACTCCAGCCCGGCGCCTCTCACCGTGGGCAACTCCAGAGTGGAAGTACGTCCAGCCCCTCTCAAGGAGACTGGTTCCAGAACCAGAGCCATGCGTCGAGGTGAGGCCGACTATTTCTAGCCGGAACCTCTCAGCCTCGCACACTAGCTCCGGTTCCTTCCCCACCAGAGAGGTGACGTTCCACGTCCCAAGAGCTTCTGCAGCCAAGGATCAGACCGCCAGGGTCCCCTCCCTTGGCTGCCGCCCATAACACAATGCACCCGACCCCTTCGGCCCCTCCGATAGGTGGTGAGCCCATTGGAAGGGGGACCCACGTCTCCTCTTCGGGCTGAGCCCGGCCGGGCTCCGTGGGTAGAAACCCGGCCACCAGGCGCTCCCCATCGTGCCCCACCTCCAGGCCTGGCTCCAGAGTGGGGCCCCGGTGACCCACGTCCGGGCGAGGGAACGCTAGATCCAAGGTTGTTGTGCATCATAGGGGTCTTCAGGCTGCACTTTGTCTGGTTCCTCACCTAGGACCTGTCTGCCTTGGGTGACCCTACCAGGGGCATAAAGCCCCAGACAGCAGAGCTCCTAGGATCATTGTGACACTCAAACCCCTCCACCACGATAAGGTGGCAGCCCAAGGAGAGGCTGTTACCTCTCTACATAGTTTTATCATCTTCTAAATAACTACAGAAACTTTAGTTATTTAGCATTTAGCATGCTTGTTCCAGAGTCGTGCACCACCAGCTGTTTTGGAGGGAAACTGCAGTTCCCCTCCAAACAGGTGGTGGCAGCAGTGATACCAATATACTCCTGTATTCACTATATAGCAAGTATTTTCTGAATTATTTTCGAAAAGAAGGACGTTGTGCTCTGAAGTGCCTGTTTTTTTCCTCTGCTGTCGCTGCATGCATGCTGAGAATGAGGGATTGTCCTCTGTCGCCCCCTGCTGGTCCAGGAGGAGTGAACGCAGCAGAGACTCGACGCTCTGCTGGTTTTCCTTAGAGAGAAACTTTTAAACTAATCTGAATCACAGCCTGAGCTTAGTGCTTTAATTAAAGTGTTTCCTCTGGACCAAGCTGAGGCTGCTGCCCCCCGAGGAGGTTTAAATCCTCCTAAATGCATCTGGGCGCCATCTTGGGCCGTCCATCAGCAGCAGGACGTAGAGCTGCTGCTTGCTGGCCTCCTGGGTGTTGGTTAAACCCGGTCAGCTCCCTGCCGGACGTCTGAGCAACGCCAACAGCATGAGCAGCACTGAAGGATCAGAGGAAATGTAATTATGCTCAGGCTGTCAGGAAGGTGAGGTTCATGTTCTGCCATCTTTAATCCTCAGGAAATCCTGATTCATGCCAACCTTCCTGACCGCAAGGGATGATGGGAAATCTGCACTTTCATTACTGATGAGTTTTAACCTCCAACTGGGATTTTACATTCAGAGATGCTTGTTCTGAAACCACAACCAGTGAGGAAGAGTTCACAAAGTAGACGACTGAAAGACGGACGGATGGATGAACAGATGGATGGATGGACGGATGGATGCAGTTCAGCTACAAAGGAAGGAAACAGTTCTGATGTTTTAACTTTTATTTCTGAAACGTTTCTAGCTGATGTGCAGAAACAAACGGCTGAGAGAACAGAATAAAATAAAGCTACATGAAACAGCCAATCAGAGCAAGGCAGAGAACCGGCAGCCAATCAGAGCAAGGTAGAGAACCGGCAGCCAATCAGAGCAAGGCAGAGAACCGGCAGCCAATCAGAGCAAGGCAGAGAACCGGCAGCCAATCAGAGCAAGGCAGAGAACCGGCAGCCAATCAGAGCAAGGCAGAGAACCGGCAGCCAATCAGAGAAAGGCAGAGAACCGGCAGCCAATCAGAGAAAGGCAGAGAACCGGCAGCCAATCAGAGCAAGGCAGAACAGCGTGAGGCTTGTCATGTCAGCTGATTTATCTTCTATGAACTTTAATGTTTGGCTCACAGCTGAGTTTAAAAACTGGTCATAATTTAAATTATTCATGATTATAAACATTAAAAAGCTCCAGCTGGTTCAGCACATTTAAAATAAACGTCAGTTTAACTCCAAGGAGTCTTCAGACCGAGTTCTGGTTCCTGGAGACGAAGGAAGCCAACAACTCCAGTCGGGCCAGCGGCAAAAAACTGGACCAGAACCCGGTTCTGGACCCGGTCCGAGCTGGTTAAAAGTGGACCAGAACCCGGTTCTGAACCCGGTTAAATCCGGTTCTGGACCCGGTCCGAGCTGGTTAAAAGTGGACCAGAACCCGGTTCTGAACCCGGTTCTGGACCCGGTCCTGAACCCGGTTCTGGACCCGGTTCTGAGCCCGGTTCTGGACCCGGTTCTGAACCCGGTTCTGGACCCGGTTCTGGACCTGGTTAAACCCGGTTCTGGACCCGGTTCTGAGCCTGGTTCTGGACCCGGTTCTGGACCTGGTTCTGGACCCGGTTCTGGACCCGGTTCTGAGCCGGGTGGGTCAGAAGCCCATGAGCACGTCTCTCTCCTGCACGCTGGTGAAGAACGGCTTCCCGAACACGAAGGAGTGAAGCCCCGCCCTCAGCTTCTCGGCCATCGCCATGACGATGTTCAGGTCCCCGTCGGCCTTCAGGTCCAGGTCCGCCTTCAGGTTCCGGAGGGCCCGGAACGGCTTCTTCCCCTTCTGCCTGTGAACAGAGGCCAGCTGGGTCTGATCAGCCTAATCAATAATCAATCATTTCTACTGGTGAGATTCACGTTTGATTCCGTTTGTCCCGATTTAAAACCAAAAGGCCACAAATGGCCCACGAGCCGCACTTTGGACCCCCGGTCAGGGGTGATACCCCCCCAGGGTCCTGCCGGGTTTCAGGCGCGCCCGCAGCATGACGCTGCCCCCGCCGTGCGGCCCCTTACGTGTCGTCCTCGATGTACTTGAGCAGCGTGAGCGCCTTGCGGTGCAGCAGCAGCAGGAAGTGGGCCAGGTAGGAGCTCCTGAGGGTCAGGCCGGGCTTCAGCAGGAACACCTGGGGGTCAATTTCAACCAATTAATGATGACATAGGTCACAACAGAAATGTCATCATGTCTATTGTGACAGCTGGCAGCTCTGTTGCTTTGCAGCAATAAAGTCCTGGGTTCGATTCCCGGCCCGGGGCTTTCAGCATGGCGTTAGCATGGAGTTAGCATGGCGTTAGCATGACGTTAGTGTGGAGTTAGCGTGTAGTTAGCATGGAGTTAGCATGATGTTAGCATGACGTTAGTGTGGAGTTAGCATGACGTTAGCATGGAGTTAGCATGACGTTAGCATGGAGTTAGCATGGCGTTAGCATGGAGTTAGCATGGCGTTAGCATGGAGTTAGCATGACGTTAGCATGGAGTTAGCATGGAGTTAGCAGTTAGCATGGAGTTAGCATGACGTTAGCATGGAGTTAGCATGACGTTAGCATGTTCTCCTTGTGCTTGGTGGATTCTTCCTCCCACAGTCCAAAAACATGACTGTCAGGTTTACTGGTCTAGGTGTGTGTGTGTGTGCGTGTGCATGGTTGTGTGTCCTGTCTGTCTCTGTGTTGCCCTGGTGATGGACTGGCGACCTGTCCAGGTGACCCTGACCTGTTGGCAGCTGGAGACCAGCACCCCTCCTGACCCCAAAGGGATAAGGCCGGAAGCACATGGATGGATGTGTGATCAGCATCAATGGATGGTAAATCTGATACAATATTCAATATATAAAATATTCAGTGAACTCCGATCCAGAACCGCACAGCATTCTGGGAGATGTAGGCAGAGGAAAGAACCGCTCAGCCTCTCATAGCAAGATAAGCTAGGTTGGTGGAATCAATCAACTCACTCACTCTTTGGTTACCTAGCAACAGCCTGCTGTTCATCGTGCTTCCTGACTCCCTCAATCAAAATGACGGCGTGGAATGAAAACTGGCTACACTCCAGATATTTAAAACAAAAGACTAATCAATAATTATGGGAATCAACCGATAGAAAAAGTTTGTTTTTCAGCTAAACCCTCCAGTCTGAGTATTACAGGGTTAAACTTCTCACCTCGTCTATGAAGGATCTGACCAACGTGTCGGCATGCAGGACATCCTGGAAGACGTTCCTGGGAAATGAAGGAGGGACATCTCATTGGTTACCTACCACATAGACACCTGGGGGCGGGGCTTAGGCTGAGCTTACAGGTCCGGGGTGAAGGTCTCGTCCGTGTGGATCACGGTTTCCGGCGGGATGTCGTCCTCGCTGTCCGTCTTCCACAGCGCGTTGAGCTCGGAGCGCATGTAGCGCCGCTGGTTGAAGGTGTGTTCGTGGCACGGCGGCATCTGCTTCACGGTGTTGATGTCCACGTCGATGTGCGTGGTCGGGTACGGCGCGTACAGCACCTGGCGGAACGGCAGCACGAAGCTGCCCGTGGAGTCCTGGAAGCAGAGAGCGGCAGCGTCACGCGGCGGGTCAAGGCGGGCCGCAGAGCCGCGCGGCGCCGGCGCGTACCTTCAGGAGTCCCTGGACGAACAGACCCGTGTCGTACTTGAAGGAGGAGCCGGCCCGGCAGAGGCGGGAACACTTCCTCTCAGCTGGAGTCAAGAACAGGCAGAGCGTCCGGACGATCTGGAGACACAGCAGCAGAACCTCAGAAAACTGGAATCATTTTTAAGTCTCCAGACCATCCAGAACCAGCTGGGTCCAGTTTGGCTCGGCTGCTAGGATATGTGCTAGCATCAGCAGAACAGCGTTTCACACTCCTGCAGTTTGGAGCCATTAAAGCAGCTGATCAGCTCAGAATAAACTTTCATATTCAGAGGGACAAATCATCAGGTTTACACAGCACTGCTAACTAAAAAGCTAGCTGCGCTACGCTAAGGCTGCTAATGTGCTACACTTACACAGTGAAAGCTAGCAATAAAGCGCTATACCAAAATAGCATTTGGTGGAGGCTAACCCTGAAGTATTTTACCAACATAGCATTTTGTGTAAGCTACAACTGAAGGGCTATGCTAAGATGGTGTTTAGCAGAAGCTAACACTAAAGCGCTATACTAACATAGCATTTCACAAAAGCTGATGCCAAAGCGCTCGATAGCATGATAGTTAGCAACGGCTAGTGCTATTCTAAGATGGTGTATAGCAGAAGCTAACAGTAAGGTCCCACACTAACATGGCGTTTAAATTAGCTGTGCCGTTAGCGGGTTAGCCACGTGCTGCGGTCGGTTCCGGTAAACCCACCTTGTTTACTTTCTCTGGGTTGCTTCCGACCACGACGGAGCAGCCGCACGTCTGCAGATGGGAGCTGATGGCTCTGGAAGACAAATGCTTCAAAATTAGAGCCAGTTGGTTTCCGATTAGCTGAGCTGATCAAAGGATCCATTCTACATGCTAACTGCAGTCAGTGAGTCTGGGCATCTGGACGTACGGAGCAAAGGAACCAGCCATCTCAGGCTGGTCTCCTATGGTCACATATTTGGTCTTGTCCTGCTGTTAATGCCAGTCTGGAGCTAAAAGACGCTTTGAAATGACTTTTTAAATCATCACAGGAGGCCGAGCCCACAGATCCTCTCAGCTGAGCCCATGTAAAGCTGTAAAGCTGCCCTCCTGCTCACTAGCGGCCGATTCCTCCGTCTCGGTTTCTCTGGGGAGACGCTGAGCTGGCAGAGCGCCATCACTCATCATCAGGCGGCTGACGGGTGTTAAACGACCATTGTTCATCATCTGTCTCCACTGAGGCGGCCGCTTACTTGTGCAGGAAGCCCTCATGGCAGCTGTCCCCGATGTCGTCATCATTCAGCACGGTGTCTCTAATCTGCTCCGCAGGAAACAAACCGTCCAGATCAGAGAAAACCTCATTTAAATGCTAGAAAACAAAACCAAGCAGCAGATCTCAGCTTACGTCTATTTCCTCAGCCACGCAGTGAGACTTCATGGAGGCCAGCAGCTCCATGATGGGGGCGATCTCCAGGCTCAGCACCGAGATGATGTTGTAGCCCTGAAAGTTTCAGGGAGCAAGAAACCATGAGCTTCACACAGCGACCCGGTTCTGACCCAGTTTACGGACGATGGACAAAAACTTAACATCGACTCAGAGACTAGAAACATGGTGTTGAGCTGAAGTTGACGCTAAAGCGCTAAAGCAACAAAGTGTTCCCTGACAGCTAGCGCTAACACAGCACAGTATTTACAGACAGCTAGCGCTAAAGCGCTAACGCAGCACAGACAGCTAGCGCTAAAGCGCTAACGCAGCACAGACAGCTAGCGCTAAAGCGCTAACGCAGCACAGTATTTACAGACAGCTAGCGCTAAAGCGCTAACGCAGCACAGTGTTTACAGACAGCTAGCGCTAAAGCGCTAACGCAGCACAGACAGCTAGCGCTAACGCAGCACAGTGTTTACAGACAGCTGGCGCTAAAGCGCTAACGCAGCACAGACAGCTAGCGCTAAAGCGCTAACGCAGCACAGACAGCTAGCGCTAAAGCGCTAACGCAGCACAGACAGCTAGCGCTAAAGCGCTAACGCAGCACAGACAGCTAGCGCTAAAGCGCTAACGCAGCACAGACAGCTAGCGCTAAAGCGCTAACGCAGCACAGACAGCTAGCGCTAAAGCGCTAACGCAGCACAGACAGCTAGCGCTAAAGCGCTAACGCAGCACAGACAGCTAGCGCTAAAGCGCTAACGCAGCACAGACAGCTAGCGCTAAAGCACTAACGCAGCACAGTGTTTACAGACAGCTAGTGCTAAAGCGCTAACGCAGCACAGACAGCTAGCGCTAAAGCGCTAACGCAGCACAGACAGCTAGCGCTAAAGCGCTCTCCAGACCTTCTGCATCCAGATGCGTCCCTTGCGGATGCCGTGTGTGAGCCGCTCCACGCAGGCGGCGTGCAGCGGCAGGTAGAAGGCCAGCTCGGTCTGCGGCAGGATGACGGACAGCGCGCACGTGTTCTTGTCGCCCTTCAGCTCGCCGTCAAAGATCAGAGACACGATGATGACGCCTTTCTCTGCCAGGACGAAGAACTTGACGTCCACGGCGCCGCACTCGGCGCTGCGCAGGATCTCTCCGTTCAGCGTGTGGTTGGCCAGGAACGTCACCTCGCCGTCGCTCAGCGCCATCGGCTGCTCGCCGCGCGGCGCCCACATGTGGCGCATGCGCGGCCCCAGGATGTTGTCCCAGTAGGCGAAGGTGGCGGCCAGCAGGGGGCACTGTCCGTCCACCGCTACCTCCGTCTTCGCTACGGCCGGGGACTGGGGGGGACAGCCGGAGGACATTGGACCGGCCCGGAGACGTGTCCCTCTAACTGAGCTACAGCGTTAACAGAAACGAAGATCAGAAAATCAGAGGGACGCAGAAGACATGTCCACATGACCAGACGTCTCCGTCCTCTGAGACAGCTGTCAGAGCTCAGTTCAAACTTCAACATGGATGGACAAAAAGACGGACAGATGGACCAACTGTTGGTGGGACAGATCTCTGTCCAACCATCCATCAGATCCGCCCATATTTGTCCCAACCAGTAAAATCTGGGCGTCCAGATGGAGACGATCAGGGTGGTGGACAGAGGAGGACAGGGGAGGACAGGGGAGACAGAGGAGGACAGGGGAGACAGAGGAGACAGAGGAGACAGAGGAGGACAGGGGAGACAGAGGAGGACAGAGGAGACAGAGGAGGACAGAGGAGGACAGAGGACATAGAGGGGGACAGAGGAGACAGAGGAGGACAGAGGAGACAGAGGAGGACAGAGGAGACAGAGGAGGACAGAGGAGGACAGAGGACATAGAGGGGGACAGAGGAGACAGAGGGGGACAGAAGAGGACAGAGGAGACAGAGGAGGACAGAAGAGACAGAGGAGACAGGACGACAGAGGAGACAGAGGAAGGACGAGGACAGAGGAGGACAGAGGACATAGAGGGGGACAGAGGAGACAGAGGAGGACAGAGGACATAGAGGGGGACAGAGGAGACAGAGGGGGACAGAAGAGGACAGAGGAGACAGAGGAGGAGGAGCTTCATGGAGGTGACGTCAGAGGAAGTAGTCCCCAGAGGAAGTGAAAGTGAGCAGGCAGAACTTCCTGCAGTTTCTGAGCCGGAACCAGAGTCCATGAAGAAAAGCAGAACTTCCCGGTTCTGCTGATGTTTTAGCCGAACACACAGCAGACCGAGTCTTTCTACACAGTTCGGTTCCGGTACCGACCTGTTCGGCATCATCCCGACAGATTAAAATCACAGATTATGGACGGAAAGTCCGCTGAGATTTAAATCCTTTAAATTAGCTTCAGTTTAAATGGATCACGTGACCGGAGCACTGATGAGCGCAGAAACGGTCAAGATGGGAGTTATAGCAACAGGCTAACAGGAAATGGATCACATGGTTCCGACTCACCTTTCCGAACCGAACCGCCGAGCTGCCGCTGGGTCCAGCTCCTCCTGTTAGCCTCCAGTTTAACGGTGGCTAGCTGCCTGCTGGTTTGTTGTTCCGTTTTCACTCTTCCGTGTACGTCACATGACGTCAGCGTCCAGGCGGCGCAGCGGCCTCTGCTGGCCGAGGCCAGGCGGTGCACCGGGAGACATGACGTCATTTTTAGAGTCAGTTCCCGGCCCATGTCTGGACGGGTTCGCCTTTAGGCTTCAGTTTAAACCGTTTAGTGACGTCAGATTCACCAGAAACACGAACAAACGGTTCCGACCGGAACCAACGAACCCAGAGCTCTGGTTCCTACCTTCCCTTTGGGAAGCACAGCGACAGCCTGTCCAGGAGGAAACACACTGACCATGTGACCAGTGGGTGGAGACTGCTGTCCTCTCACCTGTCCACCTGCTGCTTCCTGTCCACCTGCCGCTTCCTGTCCACCTGCTGCTTCCTGTCCACCTGCAGCTTCCTGTCCACCTGCCGCTTCCTGTCCACCTGCCGCTTCCTGTCCACCTGCCGCTTCCTGTCCACCTGCCGCTTCCTGTCCACCTGCTGCTTCCTGTCCACCTGCTGCTTCCTGTCCACCTGCTGCTTCCTGTCCACCTGCTGCTTCCTGTCCACCTGCTGCTTCCTGTCCACCTGCTGCTTCCTGTCCACCTGCTGCTGCTTCCTGTCCACCTGCTGCTGCTTCCTGTCCACCTGCTGCTTCCTGTCCACCTGCCGCTTCCTGTCCACCTGCTGCTTCCTGTCCACCTGCCGCTTCCTGTCCACCTGCCGCTTCCTGTCCACCTGCTGCTTCCTGTCCACCTGCTGCTTCCTGTCCACCTGCCACTTCCTGTCCACCTGCTGCTTCCTGTCCACCTGCCGCTTCCTGTCCACCTGCCGCTTCCTGTCCACCTGCTGCTTCCTGTCCACCTGCCGCTTCCTGTCCACCTGCTGCTTCCTGTCCACCTGCTGCTTCCTGTCCACCTGCTGCTTCCTGTCCACCTGCTGCTTCCTGTCCACCTGCTGCTTCCTGTCCACCTGCTGCTTCCTGTCCACCTGCTGCTGCTTCCTGTCCACCTGCCGCTTCCTGTCCACCTGCTGCTTCCTGTCCACCTGCTGCTTCCTGTCCACCTGCTGCTTCCTGTCCACCTGCTGCTTCCTGTCCACCTGCCGCTTCCTGTCCACCTGCTGCTTCCTGTCCACCTGCTGCTTCCTGTCCACCTGCAGCTTCCTGTCCACCTGCAGCTTCCTGTCCACCTGAGTCTGTATTTCTCAGATTATGCAGCATGATGACACCTGATAGGGTTACGGGTCAGAGGTCAGAGGTCAGGGCAACCCTTGGCCCGGCTGCTCACCTGGTTCTGCTCCAGCTGTAGCCGTAATCCCACCTGGACTCAGACTCCAGGTCGTCTGTCCTCATCAGCTCATCTTCTCAGAATCTCACAGGAACCCAGAAACGGACGTTCTGCTGCGTTCGGGTCGTCGGTCCTCCGGGTCCACAGCGATTCTCCATCGATCATCTGCTGATCGATCAGATGATTGATCAGCAGATGATCGATCCTCCGGTCCGCCCAGCGACCGCTGGCTGCCTTATGGTCAAACCCAGACCCAGGTTCTGGAAGAAAGCATGAGCAGCGACTGCCAGGACAGAACCGGGTCGGTCAGTAAAACCCCATCCTGCTGATTGATTCTGACAGGAAGTGATGAAGGTTATGGATTATTGTTCTGAGTGACTTCCTTCACGAACGAAGACATGTAGAGGTTTGTTTTCCAGACTGCGGTGATATTTCAGTCTGACCTCACGCTGCCCTCCGGTCACATCCAGCTCACATTCCCTCCCAGTGAATCAGCTCCGCGGCCCGAATGGACCCAACAGAACCAGATGAACCTTCCGAGGTCAGCGAGCGTCCGGCCTCCGGCGGCGCTGCTGATGTGGTTTCACTCCGAGCCGCCGTCCCTCACTGCAACCAGCACAGCCAGACTCTCACGGCCCGTTTGGACACCAGTCTGAGGGTTTCCTCTCCAACCGGCTCTGAAGAAAACTGTCACAGGTCAGAGGTCAGGAAACTGTCAGAGGTCAGGAGGAAACTGTCAGAGGTCAGGAAACTGAAGTGAGCCTGAAGTGATTTTCTGGCACAGAGTCACTGTTGATGAGCAGGTCAGTGTTTCCCAGTCAGTGTTTCCCAGCAGGCCTGCCGGGTCCAGTCCGGCCTCCCGGGTCCAGTCTGGCCTCCCTGGTCCAGTCTGGCCTGCCGGGTCCAGTCCGGCCTCCCGGGTCCAGTCTGGCCTCTCGGGTCCAGTCTGGTCCAGTCTGGCCTCCCTGGTCCAGTCCGGCTTGCCGGGTCCAGTCTGGTTTCTGCGTTGTTCCTCATCGGTTCTAAACTTGTTCCTGGTTTCTTGGTTTCTCTTGTTTTTAGTTTATTTCAGCTCCTGCCCTCGTTTGACTCCATCTTGGTTTTTTGGACATGACGTCCTGCGGCGCCTGACCCCTGACCCTTGACCCCTGACCTCTGACAATACCTGAACCACCTGAACAGGAATCGGTGCGTTAATATTAAAATGAGGCCAGCAGCGAATGTGCAGCCTGTGGTTCCTCTGCGTTGCGTAACGGCGCCGAGGCTTCGGCCTGGACGGGTCCACATCGTCCAAGTGGCTCCGCCGACATGAAACCACCACAATCAGCTGCAGCTGATTCTGGGAAGCAGCTTCGTTTCTCATCTCTTTTCCTTCTGGAGGTAAATGAAACGTTTTCACTGAGTTTTCAAACTGAAGCACCAAACATGACGCAGAGTTTAAAAGTTCAAAGCATGAAACTTTAATCAGCTGTTGCATCATGGGATTATCTCAGCTAATTTATCCCAAAGATCCCCGTCATTCACTGTCCAATTAGCTCTGTGACCTCTGACCTCTTCATCCGGTAGAGGCGCTGCCTCCAGTTTGACCCCTGGCTGACCTGCGGCCCGCAGCATCATGCCTCCCAGTGGAACAAGGCCGGCGATTCTTCACACATTTAAACGATCTGGAGACGAGTCCCAGCTATGGCAAGCTGTTGTACCACACAATTACTTTCCAGATGTCTAAAAGTGAGCTTTGACTAGACAACTACATTTTAACTATTAAGAAATCTGCATTTATCTTATGATTGTAAGAACAAGTTAAAGTCAAAAGTTTTTACCTTTCTAAATGAAGTCCAGGCGGCTGCCTGCAGGATTTTGGGTTTTCTGCACAAAATGGTCAGAAAATCCCACCGAAACATTTTGAAGTGAAGCTTCAGACATCAGCAGCTTGAAGCTCACAGATTCACTGAAAGACGCCTGGAAAGTTTCAAATGATTATTATCTCTAGTTAAATTACTGCTGTTAATCTCTGACTAGACTTTAGAAACGGCTTCTGGTCACAGATGCATTTTTAAAGTTCAGGAGAAACTAAAAGTGGAAAAACATTCAGTTTAAATCCAACCGGGCTGTTAATCAGAGACACTGAAAAACTGAGCTGTTGTGTTCAGATGATAAAACCAGCCAGAGGTTCGTTATTTACAGCGACGAGTCCGACAGTGTTCTTATTACATTTCATGCAACTGAGTGACCGATTCATTCACTCACAGGTCTGCAGACCGCCTCCTATCGAGGGAAGTCTGCTGTGAGGCCAATCTGCGGTGAGGGTGGTCTGCTGTGAGGGTGGTCTGCAGTGAGGGCGGTCTGCTGTGAGGGCGGTCTGCGGTGAGGGCGGTCTGCGGTGAGGGCGGTCTGCTGTGAGGGCGGTCTGCTGTGAGGGCGGTCTGCAGTGAGGGCGGTCTGCGGTGATGGCAGTCTGCGGTGAGGGCGGTCTGCGGTGAGGGCGGTCTGCTGTGAGGGCGGTCTGCGGTGAGGGCGGTCTGCTGTGAGGGCGGTCTGCGGTGATGGCAGTCTGCGGTGAGGGCGGTCTGCATTGATGGCAGTCTGCGGTGAGGGCGGTCTGCAGTGAGGGTGGTCTGCAGTGAGGGTGGTCTGCGTTGATGGCAGTCTGCGGTGAGGGCGGTCTGCAGTGAGGGCGGTCTGCGGTGAGGGCGGTCTGCTGATACACAACACTGCATTTTCTCCTGCAGGCACACCAGGACGTTTCCCTCTGTCAACAGACCTGCTTCAACTCAGCCTGCCACTGCCGTTCAGCTGGCTTCAACTTTAATGTATCTACACTCAGAGGAAATAGCAGAGGCAGCAGTTTAGAGGTCAGAGGTCACCGTGGGGCCGTCTACATTCAGCACCACTAGCTGGTGTCTGCAGTGAAGGTCAGAGCTGCAGCAGTTGAGCTTAAAGCCTTAATGAATAATAACACAGTAACTCCAGACGTTGGGGTTGAATTTATTTCCTTTTGAAAATATACCCATAAATTTGTCATATGAAAACGATTATACAACCTGGAACATTTTATCACAACAGGATCACACAAATACCCCCCACTTTGCCCCTCCCGCCCCCCTTTACAAAGAGTTGCCCTTCAGGGTTAATTACTTATTTTCCCCGTCGTAAACATTTAAAACATCGTCAACGAAAAACAACAAAACAAAAAGAGAACGAGAAACTACAACATTCAAAACGGCCATTTATGAAAGACCCAGACTGCCCCCCGAGCCCCTTACTGCCCCCCGAGCCCCTTACTGCCCCCAGATCTCCTTACTGCCCCCAGACCCCCTTACTGCCCACCAGACCCCTTACTGCCCCCAAGACCTCGTTACTGCCCACCAGACCCCTTACTTCCCCAAGACCTCGTTACTGCCCCCAATACCTCCTTACTGCCCACCAGACCCCTTACTGCCCCAAGACCTCGTTACTGCCCCCAATACCTCCTTACTGCCCACCAGACCCCTTACTGCCCCAAGACCTCGTTACTGCCCCCACTACCTCCTTACTGCCCACCAGACCCCTTACTTCCCCAAGACCTCGTTACTGCCCCCAAACCTCCTTACTGCCCCCCCAGACTCCTTATTGCCCCTCAGACCTCCCTACTGCCCCCCAGACCCCTTACTGCCCCCAGACCTCCTTACTGCCCCCAGACCTCCTTACTGCCCCCAATACCTCCTTACTGCCCCCCAGACCTCCTTACTGCCCCTCAGACCTCCCTACTGCCCACCAGACCCCTTACTGCCCCCAGACCTCCCTACTGCCCACCAGACCCCTTACTGCCCCCAGACCTCCTTACTGCCCCCAATACCTCCTTACTGCCCACCAGACCCCTTACTGCCCCAAGACCTCGTTACTGCCCCCAATACCTCCTTACTGCCCACCAGACCCCTTACTTCCCCAAGACCTCGTTACTGCCCCCAATACCTCCTTACTGCCCACCAGACACCTTACTGCCCCAAGACCTCGTTACTGCCCCCAGATCTCCTTACTGCCCCCCCAGACTCCTTATTGCCCCTCAGACCTCCCTACTGCCCACAAGACCCCTTACTGCCCCCAGACCTCCTTACTGCCCCCAGACCTCCTTACTGCCCCCAGACTCCCTTACTGCCCCCAGACCCCCTTACTGCCCCAGACTCCCTTACTGCCCCCCCAGACTCCTTACTGCCCCAAGACCTCGTTACTGCCCCCAGACCCCTTACTGCCCTCAAACCTCCTTACTGCCCCCAGACCCCATACTGCCCCCAGACCTCCTTACTGCCCCAGACCCCTTACTGCCCCCCAGACCTCCTTACTGCCCCAAGACCTCGTTACTGCCCCCAGATCCCTTACTGCCCCCAGACCTCTTACTGCCCCCAGATCCCTTACTGCCCCCAGACCTCCTTACTGCCCCCCAGACCTCCTTACTGCCCCCCCAGACCCCTTACTGCCCCCAGACCTCCCTACTGCCCCCCTCACCCATTAATGCCCCCCAGACCCCTTACTGCCCCCCAGACCTCCTTACTGCCCCAAGACCTCGTTACTGCCCCCAGATCCCTTACTGCCCTCAAACCTCCTTACTGCCCCCCTGACCTCCTTACTGCCCCCCCAGACTCCTTATTGCCACTCAGACCTCCTTACTGCCTCCCTCAGACCCCTTACGGCCCCCAGACTCCCTTACTGCCCCCAGACCTCCTTACTGCCTCCCCAGACTCCTTATTGCCCCTCAGACCTCCTTACTGCCCCCTCACCCCTTACTGCCCCCCAGCCCCCTTACTGCCCCCAGACCTCTTACTGCCCCCCAGACCTCCCTACTGCCCCCTCACCCATTAATGCCCCCCAGACCTCCTTACTGCCCCAAGACCTCCTTACTGCCCCCCAGACCCCTTACTGCCCCCAGACCTCCCTACTGCCCCCAGACCTCCTTACTGCCCCCAGACCTCCTTACTGATCCCCAGACCTCCTTACTGCCCTCAGACCCCCTTACTGCCCACCAGACCCCTTACTGCCCCAAGACCTCGTTACTGCCCCCAGATCCCTTACTGCCCTCAAACCTCCTTACTGCCCCCCCAGACTCCTTATTGCCCCTCAGACCTCCCTACTGTCCACCAGACCCCTTACTGCCCCAAGACCTCCTTACTGCCCCAAGACCTCGTTACTGCCCCCCAGACCCCTTACTGCCCCCAGACCTCCCTACTGCCCCCTCACCCATTAATGCCCCCCAGACCCCTTACTGCCCCCAGACCTCCTTACTGATCCCCAGACCTCCTTACTGCCCTCAAACCTCCTTACTGCCCACAAGACCCCTTACTGCCCCCAGACCTCCTTACTGCCCTCAGACCCCTTACTGCCCCCAGACTCCCTTACTGCCCCCAGACCTCCTTACTGCCCCCCAGACCTCCTTACTGCCCCCCCAGACTCCTTATTGCCCCTCAGACCTCCTTACTGCCCCAAGACCTCGTTACTGCCCCCCAGACCCCTTACTGCCCCCAGACCTCTTACTGCCCCCCAGACCTCCCTACTGCCCCCCTCACCCATTAATGCCCCCCAGACCTCCTTACTGCCCCAAGACCTCCTTACTGCCCCCAGATCCCTTACTGCCCCCTCACCCATTAATGCCCCCCAGACCTCCTTACTGCCCCCCAGACCTCCGTACTGCCCCCAGACTACTTACTGCCCTCAGACTCCCTTACTGCCCCAAGACCTCGTTACTGCCCCCCAGACCCCTTACTGCCCCCAGATCCCTTACTGCCCCCAGACCTCCCTACTGCCCCCTCACCCATTAATGCCCCCAGACTCCTTACTGCCCCCAGACCTCCTTACTGCCCCAAGACCTCGTTACTGCCCCCCAGACCCCTTACTGCCCCCCAGACCCCATACTGCCCCTCACCCCTTACTGCCCCCCAGACCCATTACTGCCCCCCAAACCCCCCACTGCCCCCCCCTCACCCCGGCCAAGTTTAAACGGTTAGCTGAACCTGCAGAGCGACCAGCAGGTGGCGGTAAATCTTTGTCTGCCTTTGATTTATTATGATATAAAATTCAACACGACTTTCGGTTTTTCTGTTTCAGTGCAGAGGAACAGCAGGTCTGTTTTCCTGAAACGCCTTTTGAAGCCTAGAAAACCAGAAGTGTGTTCCTGAGGGGAGGAGGGGCTGATCTATGTTACAGTTCTGCAGCATTTCGTCAGTAGATTCATTTGAGGGTTTGCATACAAACACCTGCTTCTGGTGGAAAAACCCAGAAAGAAAGAAAAACACTTTGGACCTCAACGCTGAGTCGCTCCACCGCACGAGAAAGGCAATGCGTGCACATGCACAAAGAAACACACACACACACACACACACACACACACACACACACACACACACACACACACACACACACACACACACACACACACACACACGTCTTTCAGGCTGCAGCTGAGATGGGACGGTTGGTCGTGACGCTGCGGTCTGTCCCTCCTTCACCTTGATGCCAGCAGCACGATGTCAGGCCCATATTGATATGTCGGTTATAGATTTATATTGAGTGTACATTATGAACATCATATATCACAAGTCCACTGATCACTAGACCACCGTCAGACCCACAGCCACTAAACAGTACATCACTTTCGGTTGTCACAAATCCACTTTGTCATTAAAAAACAAACAGACATTTTGTTTTCAGGCTGAAGCCGCAGCGTCCGTCAGATCATCTTCATGTTGACGCGCCGCGGGCCGCTGGTCTCCGCCACGTCCGCGCCGCCGCCGTTGGACTTCCGGGGGACGTACTCGATGTCGAAGTTGTTCTTGTGTCGCCCTTTGCCCCGGCTCCAGGCGAACAGCAGCAGGAAGCAGAACACCACCACGCCCAGGAAGGACAGGCAGCCCATGGCGGCGGAGATCAGGATGGTCTTCATGTCGATGGGGACCGTCATGTTGTACAGCACCGTGCCGTTGCCCCAGGTGCCGTTGGGCTCCGTCAGGTAGCCGGAGCTGCGGTTGCTGAAGTGGATCCTGTCGCCGGTCCCCAGGCTCTTCACGGCCAGGGAGGCGGACAGGCTGGCGTTGCCCGCCGGGTTGCTGGCGATGCACAGGTACACGCCGCTGTCGTGCAGCTCCGCCATCTTGATCTCCAGGCTGCCGTCCGGTTGGACCTCCACGCGGCCGCTGCTCTTGGCCGTGACGTAGCGTCTGTGCGGCGTGATCCAGACCACAGAGGGCCGCGGCGCTCCCTCCGCCGTGCAGCTCAGCCGCGCCGGTTGGCCCTCGTCGGCCATCAGCAGCTGCGTGGCGTTGGGGCCGACCCGCGGCTTGGTGCAGGTCATGTACCTCGACACCAGCGGCTCCTTGAGGTCCCGCAGGGATTTGCCCAGAAGGTGCTGCGGCGCGCTGCACTCCGGCTGCAGGTCCAGGATCTGCAGCGAAGCCGGCTTGTGGCTGCTGAGCAACCACAGCAACCGGCAATCGCACACCAGCGGGTTGCCGCCCATGCAGAGCCGCTGCAGGGAGTCCGCCGAGGCGAACACGGCCCTCTCCAGAGAGTCCAGCCGGTTCTGGGACACATCCAGCAGCTGAAGGGACTTCAGGCCCACGAAGGCCAGGGGCTCGATGGAGAGCAGCTGCGCCCCCTGGAGGCGGAGCTCCAGCAGCTGCGGCAGAGGGCCCAGCTCCCCCTGCTGGATGTGCTGGATGCGGCAGTAGGACAGGTTGAGGTGAGTGAGGTAGGGCAGGTTGCGCAGCGCAGCTCCAGGAAAGGCAGACAGGTTGGTGTTGGTGATGAACAGGGTGGTCAGGTTGAGGCCGTGCAGCGACAGCGGCGGCAGGCTCTCCAGCAGGGGCCAGGAATCCACCTCCAGGTGGCGCAGGCGAGTCAGCCGCTTGAAGGAGAAAGGCTTGAGGAAGCTGATGCTCAGAAAGCGCATGCGCAGCTCCAGCAGGCTGTGCAGGTGGGCCAAAGCGTCGGTGGGAACCACGGTGAGGTTGGAGCGCTCCAGGGTCAGACTCTGGATGCCCAGGAGCCCCATGAAGGCGCGCTGGGAGATGAACACCAGCTGGTTGTTGCTGACCTCCAGGAAGGTCAGCCGGTGCAGGTCCTGGAAGGCGTGGTCCAGCAGAACCACCAGCCGGTTGTGGCTCAGGTCCAGGTGTGTGAGGTTGGTCAGGCCCGCCAGCACGCCCTTCGCCACCAGCATGAGCTGGTTGCTGCGCAGGTTGAGCGAGCGCAGCGCCACGTTGGAGTGGAAGCAGCCGGGCTCGGCCACGCTGATGGTGTTGTCGCTGAGGTCCAGATCCTCCAGCTGCAGGAACGACGAGAAGTTGTAGAAGTTGATGAGGCGCAGCTTGTTCTTGCTGAGGTCCAGGGCGCGCGTCTCGATGGGGACGCCCTCCGGGATGCTGGCCAGCCGCTTGCGGTGGCAGCTGACCGACTTGGTCTGGGCGGAGCACTCGCACCGCGCGGGGCAGCTGGAGGCGGAGCCGGCCAGGACCAGCAGCAGGCCGCCGGCCAGCAGGAGGCGCTGCATGGCTCTCTTACCCACCATCACGGCAAACAGAGCAGCATCACCAACAAGCCCTGCAACGAAGCAGAGCAGGAAACAGTCAGCCAGGGTTTCTGGTATCACACATTTCAGCAACGCGGCAGTTCAAAGAGCCTTCCATCATGAAATATTAAAATAAAGTCATAAAAACATCATACTGTCACCAGCTGAGACGTTACGCTGCGCCGAGCGAGTTCATCATGAAAATAGTCAATTACGTCAAATATGTCTGTAATGAATAAATGAACTATTTTGCGTTTGCAGAAAACCTGCTAATCCTGGTGGCGCCGAGGCCGTCCGCCATGTTTCTGAGCTAAACAATGTTGGAAGTTCCAAGAATTTGGAGGCGAACGACATTTCATCATGATTTGGAAACTATAGCGTGTGATGCTAACGGGCAGCAGCAGGGATGGTGCAGCTGCTGCATTCCCAGTTCAGCGTGTTTAGACTGTCAGCCTGGCGGGGATGAAGTAAAGCCTGGTGACCCGCCAGGCTGATGAAACACTGGAAATGTTTCCATTACATGAGGAAAATTAAAATCTGAAGAAGCTTCTTCACACAAGTCATTAAAGTCATGTGTGATGTAAACAGTCACATATTCATGATGTGAAAACTGTTTCACACTAAAACTGTTTTTTCTACAGTTTTTCCACTCAGTGAATTTATTTTTTGTACTTTCAGTTTTGTAATTGTATGTTTAAAGTGAACTCAGCTACTGTTGTGGTGATCAGAGTCGAGTTTCTCCTCAGCCCTGGAAACGTCCTCCAGATGACCGGAGGCCGACTTTGTGACCGTCTTTATGTGGCTCTGAAGGTTCAGAGTTCAGCTGCATCAAAGTTACTGTAATAACTAAAACATGATGAAACAACTGAAACCGATATTAAGAAAACGTTTTCCTTCTCTGAAATAAATGAAAACTCTCATGTTGAAAAACGTAACCGGGACAATATCATGCGTTTATAAAAATAACCAAAACTACTGAAATTATAGGTAAAAGATTCTGTTTTTATCAAACTGATGGGAAATGCGTTTTTTCCCCACACAAACCATAATTTGCTGTTGGTGAATTAATGATGGTGCTTCACATACGTTAGTCTGCAAAATGGCGTCAGAAAACTGAGATCAACTCCAGAGTCGGTCGACTGTTCAGCGAAAAGGAAACAGATTTTCCTTCATTACCCACATAATCACACAGCAACAGTCTGAATATGACAAAAACAAGAAAAATAAACTAAAATGATGCAATATCAAGTAAAACAAGAAAACACTAACGATTCCAACTGAATTAGACAAAAATCTTAATGAAGTATAATAAAACTCTTTATCCTGGTCTGAACACGTTCCTCCATTTTCAGTGTCTTTCTCTTCGCCTGAGAGGAGAATCTGAGGCGAGGAGTGAAATGTTTCATGAGATTCAAATATTCCTGCTGGCTGCAGCCAGGCTACACGCCCTTTGCAGGATAACTCAGAGTGTGTGTGTGTGTGTGTGTGTGTGTTTGGTTGCAAACCTAAAATAAGCTGCTGCTATTATTAAACCCTGCAGCAGGTTTACCAGCAAACCTCTGGGTAAGTAAATCATCCATTGTTTCCATAACTATCACTGGAAACATTTTAAGAATCATTTTAAGAAGAAGAATTTTTTCCAGTTCTGTTATAAAAAGTTTTCATCCGCTTAAAGATTCTTTCCTGTCATATTTACATGTTTTACAGATAAAATAAATCCCAATATGAGACAAAGATACCCCGAATACATACAAAAAGCATTTTTTAATGGTTATTTCAACATTTAGGTGCTTTTGAAAGTAATAGCAGTCTTAAGGATTTTCTGCTATAGATTCCCCCACAAGATGGCGCCCTGGGCGGTTTCCGTATCGCCTGGACCACGTGGTTAACCTGATACGTGACCCCAACATGTGGCTGTTCTCCCTCAGCTGCTTAAAGATCAATACAGACGTTTCCCAATGGATCACACACAGGGGTGAAAGTAAGGGGGGACGGCAGGTGCTGCTACCCCTGAAAGGTTTAGCGGGGTTCGCAGTACCTGCAGGGAGGGGAAGGGGGGAGGGGGTCTGCTGTAAAACATGAACGGATTCACTGTGAGCCGTGACCGCTTAGATTCTCAAGAACAATCTAAAACAGACTTAATCAGTTAATAAATAACTTGTTTCTCATTTCATATCGTTTCTGAACTGATCGTGTTTAACTAGAGCAGCGGAGCAACATGTGGATCTGAAGGTTCAGAGTCTGAGAGCGGCAGGTCCTCTGATTGGCTGAGAGCAGCAGGTCCTCTGATTGGCTGAGAGCAGCAGGTCCTCTGATTGGCTGAGAGCAGCTCGTCCTCTGATTGGCTGAGAGCAGCAGGTCCTCTGATTGGCTGAGAGCAGCAGGTCCTCTGATTGGCTGAGAGCAGCAGGTCCTCTGATTGGCTGAGAGCAGCAGGTCCTCTGATTGGCTGAGAGCAGCAGGTCCTCTGATTGGCTGAGAGCAGCAGGTCCTCTGATTGGCTGAGAGCAGCAGGTCCTCTGATTGGCTGAGAGCAGCAGGTCCTCTGATTGGCTGAGAGCAGCAGGTCCTCTGATTGGCTCAAAACGTTCAGAACTTTATTAAGAAACAATAAAAATTGAAACAAATCATGTTCAAATTAACGACCCAACAATAATAATCTCAGTGATTATTGTTTCAACAAGGTGTTGCTCAATCCTGTGCGTTTCGGTTCCATCACCAAAATAACCAGCAGGAGATTAAAGTGAACTAACCAACCACGCTGTGATCATGAGGTTATTAATGATGAATATCCAGCCTGTAACGGACTGATTGTTATGTTTTTAACGTAATCTCTGGTCGGCTTGTGGAGCGCAGCAGGTTGCCATAGCAACGGCTGTGCTTAAATGACAGAGGGAGTAAAAAGGTGCGACTGGTTTAGAGCTGATCACCTGTTCAGGTTGTTTACTTTCCTGTGGCTCATCACAGCTGCCGTAGTTCCTGAACGTTCAATAAACGACAAACTTGGACTGATTACCTCGATGTGTGTGATTCATTTACAACAAACAGGTAAATATGTTTCATTAAGTATTTAACATACTAATGGCTTCTACCGCCATAATTATGTGACATTAAATCGTCTAATATAAAAACTATAGTTTTATTACTCTGTAGCATCTCACTTTGAGCTCAGAGTCTGAGAGGCTTTACTGATTATCCCTCTGTCTGGACACAGGACCAGTAGGACCAGTAGAACCAGTAGGACCAGTAGAACCAGTAAGACCAGTTTAACAGATAAAATGAATGGTTCTAAACCAGACATGGAAAACTGGGATGCTCTCCAGGTAGCTAAACATCTGTTATATATATATATTAGTGTATAATATACTTTTGTCATAGTACCCCCAAGAATTTAAAGCTACTTTCACCCCTGATCACACAGTAGATTATTACCAGCTTTTATTTTGAAACTCCACATCTGTTAGTGAATTAGCATATTAGCTAAACAATTAGCTCTGAGGTAGCTAAACATTTGCATACCAGCTAGCTCAGAGCTACTACTCTAGCTAAATACTTTACATGCTAATTATTAGCTTCCAACAAAATGTTTATATTGCTAAATAATTTATTTAGCAATATTTTGTATAGCTTCAAAGCTAATTCATAGCTAATAACTTTCTTAATCCAACATTTAGTTTGGATTTTTTTAAATTGGAGCTAAATATTTACATAGTAAATTAATGAAAAACAATTCAAATGACTGCTGTTCATGTTTGAAAGCTGCTGCTCAGCATGATTCATGACTCAGCAACAGGTCTCCATCCCATAATAAACTCATTTAAACTGGTCATGACGAGCTGCGCGCGCAGCCTGGCGCAGATTAACACGAGCTTCAGATTATTGTCAATTTGCGGCTCTTAAACCAGATGTGACGAGGAGCCGGGTTCGGGGTTCCGGGTTCGGTTCTGGAGCCGGAAAACCTCCGAGCAGCTACAGGTTGTTGGGCTGATCAGAACCGCCTCAATAGCCGGAAAATCTGCATTCAGCTGGCGGACATCGGTACCAATTAGAGCCGCGCAGAGAACCGAACCGAACCGGAATCCTGACGGAGGAGAAGATGAACAGAGAGAGAGAGAGAAAACACACACACACACACACACACACACACACACACACACACACACACACACACACACACACACACACACACACACACCTTACTTTGATATCAAAGTGAGAGACAGAGAAAAGATCCCGGATGTGGCAGAAGGAGCAGCGCTCCTCTTCCTCCTCTTCCTCCTCTTATCTCCATCTAATCTCTTCTTCCTCCTGTTGCCACATCATCATCATCATCATCTTCCTCCTCTCCGCAGGCTGAGCGGGGTGGAGGTTCTGCTGGTTCTGGTTCTGGACGGGCTTATTATCGATCGCCGCGCAGACACATCAGATGCCAGCCTTTTAACAAAGAGCAGGCCGTTGCCACGGCAACCACAAACCCCGACTCCCGTCCGCTGCGTGCCAATCAAATTAATGAAAAAAAAAAAAAAACACAATCCAGAATGACGTAACGGGTTTGTTTCAGCTCCTCCGAGGAAGAGAGTCAGAACCGAGCTGGGTCGTTCGGACCCGTTTGTCCGTCTGGACCTGCGTTACCGGTCCACCTGGACATCCGTCCTGGCTCTGCTCCTCTCCCGCCTCACCGGATGAATATTTACCGACCGGACCGGAACAGCTAAACACTTAGCAACTTAGCTTTTCTACAGCCAGGCTCACCTGGGAGGCTCTGGTGGACATTACACTTTAAATGTTACTGAACGTTATTAAATGTTACTGAATGTTACTGAATGTTATTAAATGTTACTGAATATTACTGAACGTTATTAAATGTTACTGAATGTTATTAAATGTTACTGAATGTTACTGAACATTATTAAATGTTATTAAATATTACTGAACGTTATTAAATGTTACTGAACGTTATTAAATGTTACTGAACGTTAATGAACATTATTAAATGTTACTGAACGTTATTAAATATTACTGAACATAATAACATATTATTGAGTGTTACTGAGTATTATTAAATGTTACTGAACGTTAATGAACATTATTAAATGTTACTGAACGTTACTGAACGTTATTAAATATTACTGAACATAATAACATATTATTGAGTGTTACTGAGTATTATTAAATGTTACTGAACGTTATTAAATATTACTGAACATAATAACATATTACTGAGTGTTACTGAGTATTATTAAATGTTACTGAACGTTATTAAATATTACTGAACATAATAACATATTATTAAATGCTCCTGAACATTCCCATTGCAGCTTCTGGCCAGCAGATTAAGCCGGCTCCCTCTGAAATCCCCATTTAAAGAAAAAGCTCCTGATGTGAGCAGAGGCCGTCGGCTCTGCAGAGAGAATCTCATTTCTAGTTGCTGCTAATTAAACGACAACAGCTCATTTTGCAAACTACTGGCAGTGAATATCTTGCAGAATTTACTGCTGACCCACATTCATCTGACAGTAACGTCCATAACAGCGAGTTGGATTACAGCGATGATGCTAATGACCGTCTTTACCGCCTCCATCATCATCACAGCTCTGCAGACCTTTTTCTGCATCTGTTGTTGGTTATCCACTTCAGTTAGCAACTTCATTTGTATTAGCTGAATGTTTAGCTGAATGTTTAGCTGAATGTTTAGCTGAATGTTTAGCTGAATGTTTAGCTGAATGTTTAGCTGAATGTTTAGCTGAATGTTTAGCTGAATGTTTAGCTGAATGTTTAGCTGAATGTTTAGCTGAATGTTTAGCTGAATGTTTAGCTGAATGTTTAGCTGAATGTTTAGCTGAATGTTTAGCTGAATGTTTAGCTGAATGTTTAGCTGAATGTTTAGCTGAATGTTTAGCTGAATGTTTAGCTTGTAAAGGACTAACTCTCACTGATGACAGGCTAATTAAACTACCGCTGCTCATTTCTGACTGTTTAACTCTTCAGTCGTGGCTCGTTTATTTTCACGGCAGCAGCAGATGAGAAGCGTTCTGGTTCATTCTGAGGCTGAAGCTGAAGCCGACCCGACGGCGGCTCAGTCCAAACATGGGACAACTTGTCCTCGGACCTCATGAGGATCCATCCCATGAGAGCTTGAAGGCGACGAGGCTTTGATCATCTGCTGGCTCAGCCTCACTTTTCCTCGCTTCGCTGATGACCAGCAGCAACACGCCGACAACCGGAACCAGCAGAACCAGCTGAGGTCCAACCAGGCTGGTCGGACGGAAAAACAATCTGAAACCAGGTGACGGTTTGGTCCAAGCAGCAGTTTGGACATGTGCTCAGAAAAATCACAGGACATTTTGGTTCTGAAGAATCAGCAGAACCAGAACCAATAAAATGATCTTCAGCAGAACCTCAAAGATCCTCCAGGTTCTGACGCTCAGACCCGTTTCACCTAAAACACGAACCGGAAACTCAGGGAAGTTACACAGAACCAAACCAGCAGCGGTTTGTCCAGCCTGGTGGAGCAGAACCAGAACCAGAACCAGAACCGGAACCAGAACCGGAACCAGAACCAGAACCAGAACCGGAACCAGAACCGGAACCAGAACCAGAACCAGAACCAGAACCAGAACCGGAACCAGAACCAGAACCAGAACCGGCTCACATTTCCTCATTCAGACGCTTCAATCTTTACTAAACTCCATTAAAACAAAGGATGAAACGTTTTAAAGGAACCCAGCTGGAGTCCACACACACCCTCAAGAGCCTGCTTTTATTTTGATAGTCCACTTCCTCTCACTGGCATATTAGCTAAATATTTAGCTCCAGCTAGCTAAACATAGAACAGAACATCATTTTAATAGCTTGTTTGTTGATCAAGTGGTAAATATGAATAAATACAAACATAACCATAAGTGACATGAGCAACATGTTGACCTTTAAATATAAATACCATAAAACAAGCGCACACCTGGAAATGTTCCTCTATAAAAACTAAGAGAAGTTTGACTTAAAACTTTGAAATTAAATAGTTTCTAAATATTTATCTTGCTAACTAAACATGTAGCATCAAACTAAACGTGCTAAACAGTTTACCAATGAAATGTTTGGTTTGAAACGTACATTCATGCGTGAAGAACAGAAATGAGCTGCTGGGTTTTCTGACGGCTGAATCATCCAAACTATTCATTTCTGACTGGAACTTCAGAAACGCCTCGACCTTCTGGCATCAGGGAAATGAAGCCATCTTGGTTTATCGGCTATTTACGGCTTTCTGCCAGAGACGGGATCAGATCTAAAGGAAAGAGGTTTCCATCTGCAGTGGATCCAGTGGATCCAGTGGATCCAGCTCTCACCACTTCACCATGAAGCAGCTTTTGGAGGAATCACAGATTGATGATCATCCTTCGCCGGCCCCAAGCGGCCGCCGCGGGGCGCAGCCTGAACCGTCTCTCTGAGCTGAACCGTATGTTTAGACTCACTGGAAAACATCCAGAACCTCAGAGTTCTGTTGGGTCCAGCAGTTTGGACTCAATGCTAACAGAGAAAGAGACATGAAGAAACCGAGCAGAACCCAAAATCCTGCAGCATGGAGGGCTTTTCCTCCTCTTCATCCTCCTCCTCCTCCTCTACTCTCTCCTCCTCTCCTCTCTTCCTTTTCCTGGCAGCAGGATGTCGATCCGTGTTGGTTAATTAGAGCTCCTGCTTCCTGTCTGAATTAACGAGCAGCTTTCTGCTCCGCTGCTCTTGCTGCCTCTGAGCCGCGGCGCCGTCACCAGCCCAGCAGGACGTTTTGGTCGGGGACGTTGCTACGAATGTCTTTGTGTGGATGACAAAAAGCTGCTGCGTTTCCATAAACCATAGAATCGAGTAAATTGAAATTATGAAAATAAATTGGCTTAAAACTCAAACTGCAGTTATTATCTGTGGACCTAAAGAGAAACAATCTAGAGTCAAAGCTCAGCTTCAGATGTCCCAGCAAGAAACTAGAGATCAGGCCGACCTCTGACCTCTGACCTGACCCTCCGGTTCCTCAGTGGACCTTCTAGCAGCTGCAGAACATTTCAGGCCCAGAGGACGAAACTCTGAGACCAGAGAGACGAACCAGAAGCTGCAGCTGGAGACCTGAGTAGAACCAGGAGGGTGGAGAGACCAGCTGGTTCTACACCACCTGGTTCTACACCACCTGGATCTACACCAGCTGGTTCTACACCAGCTGGATCTACACCACTCAGATCTACACCAGCTGGTTCTACACCAGCTGGATCTACACCAGCTGGTTCTACACCACCTGGTTCTACACCACCTGGTTCTACACCACCTGGTTCTACACCACCCAGTTCTACACCACCTGGTTCTACACCAGCTGGTTCTACACCACCTGGTTCTACACCACCCAGTTCTACACCACCTGGTTCTACACCAGCTGGTTCTACACCACCTGGTTCTACACCACCTGGTTCTATACCACCTGGTTCTATACCACCTGGTTCTACACCACCTGGTTCTACACCACCAGGTTCTACACCACCCGGTTCTACACTACCTGGATCTACACCACCTGGTTCTACCCCACCTGGATCTACACCACCTGGATCTACACCACCTGGTTCTACACCACCTGGATCTACACCAGCTGGTTCTACACCACCTGGTTCTACACCACCTGGTTCTACACCACCTGGATCTACACCACCTGGATCTACACCACCTGGTTCTACACCACCTGGATCTACACCACCTGGTTCTACACCACCTGGATCTACACCACCTGGTTCTACACCACCTGGTTCTACACCACCTGGATCTACACCAGCTGGTTCTACACCACCTGGATCTACACCACCTGGTTCTACACCACCTGGTTCTACACCACCTGGTTCTACACCACCTGGATCTACACCACCTAGTTCTACACCACCTGGTTCTACACCACCTGGTTCTACACCACCTGGTTCTACACTACCTGGATCTACACCACCTGGTTCTATACCACCTGGATCTACACCACCTGGTTCTACACCAGCTGGTTCTACACCACCTGGATCTACACCACCTGGTTCTACACCACCCCGATCTACACCAGCTGGTTCTACACCAGCTGGTTCTACACCACCTGGTTCTACACCACCCAGATCTACACCAGCTGGTTCTACACCAGCTGGTTCTACACCACCTGGTTCTACACCACCTGGTTCTACACCACCTGGATCTACACCACCTGGATCTACACCAGCTGGTTCTATACCAGCTGGTTCTACACCACCTGGTTCTACACCACCTGGTTCTACACCACCCGGTTCTACACCAGCTGGTTCTACACCACCTGGATCTACACCACCTGGTTCTACACCACCTGGTTCTACACCACCTGGATCTACACCAGCTGGTTCTACACCACCCGGCTCTACACCACCTGGTTCTACACCACCTGGATCTACACCACCTGGATCTACACCACCTGGTTCTACACCACCTGGCTCTACACCATCTGGTTCTACACCACCTGGTTCTACACCAGCTGTTTCCACACGACCTAGATCTACACCACCTGGTTCTACACCACCTGGATCTACACCACCTGGATCTACACCAGCTGGTTCTACACCACCTGGTTCTACACCACCAGGTTCTACACCACCCGTTCTACACTACCTGGATCTACACCACCTGGTTCTATACCACCTGGATCTACACCACCTGGTTCTACACCACCCGGTTCTACACCACCTGGTTCTACACCACCTGGTTCTACACCACCTGGTTCTACACCACCTGGTTCTACACCACCTGGATCTACACCAGCTGGTTCTACACCACCTGGATCTACACCAGCTGGTTCTACACCACCTGGATCTACACCACCTGGTTCTACACCACCTGGTTCTACACCAGCTGGTTCTATACCACCTGGTTCTACACCACCTGGTTCTACACCACCTGGTTCTACACCACCTGGTTCTACACCACCTAGTTCTACACCACCTGGTTCTACACCACCTGGTTCTACACCACCTGGATCTACACCACCTGGTTCTACACCACCTGGTTCTACACCACCTGGTTCTACACCACCTGGTTCTACACCACCTGGATCTACACCACCTGGTTCTACACCACCTGGTTCTACACCACCTGGTTCTACACCACCTGGTTCTACACCACCTGGTTCTACACCACCTGGTTCTACACCACCTGGATCTACACCACCTGGTTCTACACCACCTGGTTCTACACCACCTGGTTCTACACCACCTGGTTCTACACCACCTGGTTCTACACCACCTGGTTCTACACCAGCTGGTTCTACACCACCTGGTTCTAAACCTGGAACCGGTTCTGATGGGAATCTGGCTCCAGCTGAAACGTTCACCCGGGAAAACTCCATGTTTACCCGTTTCAGGTTCGTTATCAGCATTATTAGCTTGCTAAATGCCAGAATGATGATGTCACTGCTCTGCAGGGTTCTGATAGGTTAATCTGAGGTAAATCCATAACTAGCTGAACATGTTGATTTAATATCTTTATCTAAAAGTTGTTCATTTTCGATTCGGAAAAACTCAAAATTACTTCAAACATTTTATATCCGTTATAATTTTCACCAACAGATGTCGCCATTTTTTCATCTGCAACAGGAAGCGCAGAGCAGATGAAAATTTATTTAATTTAAAGCTAAATTAGCTAAAACCTTAGCTCTTAGCTTACTAAATATTTAGTTTGTAAGCTAAATATCTGGCTTATAAACTAAATACTTAGTCTGTAAGTACAAACTAAACTAGTTTAGTTACAAACTAAACTAGTTTAGTTTGCATTTAGCTAGTTCAAAGCTAGATGTGTAGTTTAGAGCTAAACAGTTAGCTTGCTAACAGCATTTGTGACATGAATAGAGAAATTAGTAGCGTGGTGAAAACATGAATTGCTGTTAGTTTAGATGTAAAATGGCGCCCTGCAGAGACGCTCCACCGATTCATGGTCAGAGTTCATATTCATGAATGAGTCGTTTTATTTCTGTTGTGTTCAGGGAGTATGAAGCTCTGCTGCTGGAGGGTTGGAGCGACGTTCTGACCCGTTCCAGGACCCGGTTGGTTCTGCCTGTTGTTACCTGAAGGTCACTCACCGGCTTCAGTTTCTGTCTAATTTTAGTGTCAGGAACTCATCCATTTTTCATGGTACCGGTTCCCCGGCCCGGCTGGTCTTTGTTCCCGCCACGTTTAAATAATAAAACTACTTCTGTGTAATCTGAAGCAAATCAGCTTTATTATGGAGCTAAACTCTCAGCAGGGGGTCAAAGGTCAGGATTATCTCCGGCTTCGCTCAAAGCCTGACACTAATGATAAAATCTCCCAAACGGACCGCAGCAGCCATGTTGCTTCACTTCAGAAGCACTGTGGAACCAGAACCAGAACCAGAACCTCCTGGTAGCAGAGTTTGCTTCCTGTTCCGTCTTTGGTCTTTATGCCTCTGAGCTCCAGGGAGGCGTTTGCTCTGTGATAATAGCAGCCTGTTGCTGTTATGTGGAGTCCATATTGATCTGATTATTGATCTGATTATTGATCTAATTATTGATCCGGAGTTATGCTACATTTGAAGACAGTCAGATGTGAACCAGAGCTCCACATTAGAGCGATGGAGGACACTTTCATCTAGAAGCAGCAGCAGAACCTCTAAAATAAGACTAATGTAGCACTAGCTTAGAAATATTAGCTTCTGTCTGGAAACACAAGGCCAAAATCACTTTATGATGCTAGCATAATGCTGTTAGCTCAGATGTTAGCTCCGCTATGCTAGCTCAGCTGTGTTAGCTCAGCTATGTTAGCTCTGCTATGTTAGCTCAGCTATGTTAGCTCAGCTGTTAGCTCGGCTATGTTAGCTCAGCTATGCTAGCTCAGCGCTTTAGGTTACACACATTTAAAGAGGAGGTGGATGAGCAGAGCTGTTTCTGCTGAATGGAAGTACTGACGTTTGGAGCGGCCCAGTCCAAGTACCAACTGAAACTCCCCACACAAAGAATGAGTGTGGGGAGTTTCCAAGCCTTCCAAGCTCCAAATCGAATTATTATCTCAGATGTGATGGAAATCTGCTCACAGAAATCATATCTAATAAACTTTAATTATCATTGAAAGTGAAGCGTCCAGATTTTCCGAGTTTGGACCGGCTGTGTCTGCCAAGACGAGCTGAAATAACGTATTATTGTGGTGACGTGGAGCCCATTCATTCAGAACGAAATGATTCATCCACATGAAAGCAGAGCAGAACAAAGCTGGACTTTCAGAACCAGCTGCTAATTAGCTTCTGAGATTCAAAACAGAATCAACTTCTAAAAATGACTGTGATTCAGCGTGCTCATAAAAACCTTCCTATAAAAGCACAAAAGTTCGACTGGATGGAGGAAATCATTCTGAGGTCCTGAGCGGTTCGGACTCAGACTGGGAAATAAACAGCATGTTTTGTTTTTATGGGTTCTGTTATTCTCCTCAGTCGGTTCTGGACCCGAACCTTTTCTCCCCCCAACATTTAGGACATTATTTTATAATAACTGGGACTGAGATCACAGGCTGAGTGGTTCTCCTCCGTCAGAGATGTTTGGTGCTGCAGCCTGTTCTCCGGTTCTGTTGGGTTCTGTTGGGTTCTGCAGGGGGAGAAACGAGCTGCGGCAGCTTCACATGCAGTCAGCGCTTCGTTCTGCAGACGATCAGGAGGAATAATATTCAGTCGTCCGTTTCCAGCCGCCACATTTGATGGAAATATTTCAGTTTTCTGCTCCACGCTGAGCGAGGCGCCTCCTGGAATGTTTCAGCTCTTCTTACTGCTCTGTCTGAACGTTTTCTGTGATGAAGGTTGATAACAGACTGGATCCTGTCCGTCAGCCAGAGCCGATCTGTGGGTCCGAACCTGAAGCTGCCTGACGATTCTCCTGGAAATGAGATGTATTTTCCCTGCTGGCCCTCGGCGGCGCGCCAGGCGTCTCCACTGGAACTGAATGAAACCGCAGGATTAGCCGCGGATTAGCAATCTCCGCTGTCGCTCTGGAGAATCACAGGCTCCCGACCCGTCCAGTCAGCCTGGGGAACAAGGTGACTTTGGGCTGAAACAGTCGGCTCTGCTGACGGCGCCGAGCGGCCCGACGGTCCGGACCACACCGCTCCACGGGCAGGCGGACCCCCTGCAGTGTTTCCACAGTAAATCTGATCAGAGGCTAAAAACGTTTCTCCTTTACAGGCGTTTGAAGTTTGATGGAGTTCCTCCAATCAGAGGAGAGGATCATTATGGAACTGCTTAAGAGCCAAAAATGACCAGCATTGGAGAACTGCTACTATTATTGTCACTACCTGAGGGGATGCTGCTATTATCCTTTTAAACTAGGGCTAAACAATTCACAGCATTCATTTGGATTATTTAGCCTGTGAGGAGGAAAAATGGAGGAGAATTTTTATTCTGTTTCCATTTTATAGCACAATCAATGTTACATTCAGTTGTTAAAAATGCCATAAATATCAAATATGATTTAAAAGAAATTTGACTTCTAGATTCAACTCCTTTAAATTGGGCCTCTGTCTCTTTAAGAAGCTCCTGCTCTTTCTGAAGCTCCGCCTCCAGGAAGTCACCCCAACATGGCTCCTATTAACCCTTTAATGACATTTTTTTTCTACCAGAGTTGCTCTGAGCAGCAGCTCCTCTAACGAGATCAGCAGATGTTTGCTAACTGCTGCTGGCTAGTCTGAAGGAGCTGCTCTGTGAGATAAACACCCTGAAGCTTGGAAACAGCAGCTGATGGGAGGAGCTGGGCCTTGAAGGCGGGGCTCGGTCCATCCAGACGTTAGGAAGTTAAATGGTTGCCATGGAAACAAAAGGAAACATGAGGGAATCAAAGCAACACTCCAACAAACATCATCCTGCCCCATTAAAAGTTATTCATTCATTTAAAATGTTAGTTAAATAACAAAACATTCATCTAAACACTTTAGCTGACTGAAGCTACCAAGCTCTTGCTTCGGGTCCATTTACCCAGAATGCCCTGCGCTGTAGTCCACTTCCGTGACCAGCTCAGCGTTTGGGTTCCTCCCACTGACCTGCAGGCCCAGTTCAGCTCCCAGTAGGAAAACGTCTGACTGGCGATCAGAAGATGTTCCTCCTGCTTCCAGAGGCAGGGAGGCGTTTACACGGCCCGTCGTTCTGCGGACTGAACCAGAACCAGCCTCACGTCCTGCCTGCCTCTGTTACCTGGACAGGTAAATGACGGCAGACGGTTTGGAGACATCCAGACCTGCTGATCCACTGAATCAGAGCCAATCAGGTCCAACCTCTGCTAACGCAAAGCAAAGCCAGCAGCAGTCAAAATGTCCGCAGGTTCTGTCATGAACAGAACCAGCAGAACCTCTGACCCGACCTCAAACACAAAACCCAGAACAGAACCAACAGAACCTCTGACCCGACCCATCAGATTTATGCCTCCAGCTCCTGTTTTCACAGCCGGATCGACACAAGTTGGGTTTTTAGTTCAGAACAATCAGCTTCTGGTCGGATCCGTCTGAATGTGAGCTCAACCAGAAACTATTAAACACATTTCAGTTTGATGTGTTTCTGCCACCAATCAGACACCAACTTCATCAGTAGCTCTGACATTTTACCTGGTGAGATCAATAAACGTTAGATTCTAATAAACATCTGGAACTGGAATACCCAAAATACACAGAAACAACAAATAACATTTACTGTCAATTGTCTAAACAAAACTTAAAAAGTGACCAGCTGAGACAAAAACAGAAGTTATTGATCTTCTTTTAATTGATCTTCATGTAATCAGCTGATTTATTGCGACAGGCAGAAAATCAGCATTTCTTACAGCATTTCCTGTTTATGTTGTCCCTGTGTGACGCGTCACCCTGGGCAGAGAGCCACAGACAGTTTGAATGAATGATTCTTTATGACCCAGCAGTCACTGAACTCAGTGTTCATGTAAACCCGAGTCCTGACGAAGCCGAGGCCAGAGGCGATGAGACACCATCACATCAGAGCGCGTTGGCTTGGGCTGCTCAGCGCCTTCCATGCCCTTTACCTGCAGCCAGCCAGAGAAACGCCGCCTTCTGGGACCCCAGCAGGTTTGGACCATTTAAGCAGTAAAATCCCACTATAACACGCAGGCACTGGCAACCAGACGCACTGTGATGCCACAATAGGAGGAGAACTCCAGGTTTCTCTCTGACAGCCTGTGGGAGGCGGCGCCTGGTTCAGAGAAGAATGACCTGCTAGGTGGGAAGCACAGGAAGGTCCAGCCAACCTGAGTGCGTCATCAGAGCGGCATCGCGTCATAAGTCTGACAAATTACAGCATTCAGAGAATCAATAGGACGTGACGGCAGGTCCAGAGGACAGCGGGCCGCTGGCGGTCATTAGCAACACGTCTCGTTTCCATCAGAGAAACACAAACAGCTGCTGGATAACCGGAGATTTAATCCCCACATCACAGAAAGAGCTTTATTTCCTCCCAACTACAACAATGACAGGTTATTATGAACCTCTGCTGTTTACTGACTCACCGTAACATAAATCTGAACTCATTTATTTCATGATCCTCCCTTTGGAGGTACAGGTTCTGCTGCTGACGGAGCGCCTTCACTTCGATTCATTAATCACTGATTTTACATACGAGGGTTCCGACCAGAACCAAGTATTCACGTGTTTCTGGTACAACGGTAAACCTGACGCACATCCGCCAACAGCAAGCCGCTTCTCTGGTCCCCCTGGGTTCATTTCCGTTTCTAAACCATCCGATCGGACTATTGTTGTGTTCAAGTTGTGCTAACAGGAGTTAGCCTAGCAGCGAAGCTAACATAGCATCTCAATGCTACCAATGTAGCAGCTAAACGTCCACATTTCTACAGAAGCTCCTGGCCGATCAGAGAATCCGGAAAGATGAACTTTGCTCCAATCTGACGGCTGAAGATTAAAAACCTTAAATATGTTTTTGTTTGAGCTCTTAAACAAACATATTTATAGAAATGGTTAACCCCGTCCCTAACATTTTGAAGTGAAAATTGCGCCAAGTTTGTAAATTAAATGCAATTTAGTAATTATAGACCTTGAAATAAGATGATGAAACATTTTAATAAAGCTCCACAAAGAGTTTTTCCATGACGTCAAACGGCAGTTATGAAGGGAAAAGCCGGAGTCAGAGCTGGCAAGGTGTACCTAATAAAGAGGCCAGAAACTTCAAAGGAGAAGATCTGGAGAATTTATGCAAAGCGTTCTGCTGCGATGGTACCGGGAGGTCCAGGTTCTGGTTCTGTGGCCGCTCTGCCTCATTTTCCCAGAATCCTCTGGGCCCTGGCCGGACGGCTACATGAACTCAGATGGCCTGTCAGCGCTGACAGGAGGCGTCCTCAGAGACGCCGTCCAACAGGACATGTCCATTACTGTCCATTAGCGGGACGACCCCGGAGACAAACCGCAGAGCAGAGACCGGCAGCAGAGACCTGTTCTGGTTCTGATGGGACCAGAACCGGTCCGGTCAGAGCAGGAGGAGCGACTCGATGCAAACTGCTGTCAGTTCTGTTTTAAAAGTTAAAAATTAACAGCAGTAATGTGGGTCATTGAACCTGTTCTGGTTCTGATGGGACCAGAACCAGAACAGGTTAAGATGCCGCGCATCCCGCATCCTGAACCAGTGGATTTGAAACCTTTAGTTTCTGCCAGCTTCTTTTCCTTCCCGCTGCCATTTACGGAGCGGCTTCACAAAGGCCATCCTGTTGACTTCTGACCTCATTCCTGTTTCTCCGCTCCGGTTTAGTCAAATCCTGCTCGTTTCCCAGCATGCCTCTGGGCAGGGCAGGGCCAGCAGGTGAAGCTCAGATCAAATCTGACTTTTGGCTTGTGTCACATTTCATCATCTGAGCCGGGAAGTGGCGGAGTCCGTCTCCACTGCTGAATGATTTATCTGTAAACTAACAGTGGAACTAAAACTGATCAGATCAATAAGTGACACTAATATAAACACTCAACGTAAAAGGAACACATATCTCTAAAACTTCTGGCTTCATTTGCAAAGCTAAAATTATAACAGATGTTATATTGCAAAAATACAAGATAAAACTATAATCTAATGTTCCCGCTTCATCAAACTTTAGCTCCTAATATACAGATTTCATGATGTTTTCTGTCACCCGACCTGTTAGAATCCACTGCATTCTTACCAAACATATTCAGTCAGATGAGATCCAGTTTGTTTCAATTTATATTCTTGGCGCTCCGCCCCTTTGTAATGCCGCCCTGGGCAGCCGCCCTGATTAAAAGCCCCCACTGTGTCACTAAAAGTCGCAGCAACATTCATTTAAATTGACTTGCCATAAATAGCAACTAAGGCTGCTGAAAACAAATATTTCAGTAATCAAGTTACTTGATTATTCTATCGAGTAATCGGATTTTAAAAAAATTATAAAATAAAATATTGCAAATCTAACACACCACCAGTGAAATTTTCCACATTTGATCTTCCCTAAGTTACTTTTCTGTAGTTTATAAACTAACCTGTAACAACAACAGGTCACTTTATAAGTTAAAACTCCAAAACCAAGATGGCGGGTCTTTAAAAGGAACTGACTTCCTACAGCTGCTGCCTCATGAGTGGCTCTTATCCAGCTGGACTCAGACGTTTTCCAAAGTAAACTGTTTTTCTTCAAACGTCAGCTGGTTTGGAAAAATCCTCTGAAACGTTTTTCCTCTCTGATCTGTTGATCCCAGGAGTCAAACGATCAAATCTCCATTTTATCTTCATGTCACGTGTTTGACCTCGTTAGGAAACTCAGACATCCTGGTTTCATGACGGCAGGTGGCCGCTCTCAGCTCCTCTGCTTCCTGTATGTTGCCATGGCAACCAGGAGCCGCTTCCGCTCGTTTTCACCGATTGATCTGTAATGAACTTCATGCTGGAATAAAACCCAACCAGACCAGTAGAACCAGTTCAGATCCCAGCTTCATGGGGGTCCGGCTCCCTGTGACGTCATCGCATCGTTACAGTTTGCGTCACCTGGTCAGAGAGACGTGAAACGGCTGCAGCTCAGGACTGAACTGGCGACCGTTTTACTTATTGAACCCAGAGCAATACGTTTTGGTGGCCTTAGGATCGCATCTCTGCTTTTTGCGGATGATGTGGTCCTGTTGGCTTCATCGGATCGTGATCTGCAGCTCTCACTGGAGCGGTTCCCAGCCGAGTGTGAAGCGGCCGGGATGAGGCTCAGTGCCTCCAAATCCGAGGCCATGGTCTTGAGCCGGAAAAGGGTAGAGTGCCTTCTCCGGGTCAGGGGGGTCGTCCTGCCTCAAGTGGAGGAGTTTAAGTATCTGGGGATCTTGTTCATAATGAGGGAAGAAGGGAGATCGACAGGCGGATTGGGGCAGCGTCTGCCGTGAAGCGGGCGCTGTACCGGTCCGTCATGGTGAAGAGAGAGCTGAGCCAAAAAGTGAAGCACTCAATTTACCAGTCGATCTACGTTCCCACCCTCATCTATGGTCATGAGCTTTGGGTCATGACTGAAAGAACGAGATCACGGGTACAAGCGGCCGAAATGGGTTTCCTCCGCAGGGTGGCTGGGCTCTCCCTTAGAGAGAGAAGCTCGGTCATCCGGGAGGGACTCAGAGTAGAGCCGCTGCTCCTCCACGTCCAGAGGAGCCAGTTGAGGCTCGGGCATCTGGTCAGGATGCCTCCTGGACGCCTCCCTGGTGAGGAGTTCAGGTCCCACCGGGAGGAGGGGAGACCCAGGACACGCTGGAGGGACGATGTCTCTCTATGGGAACGCCTTGGGGTTCCTGGAGGAGCTGGAAGAGGCTGGGGAGGGAAGTCTGGGCCTCCTGAGGCTGCTGCCCCGCGACCCGACCCGGATAAGAGGGATGGATGGATGATGGATGGATGGATGGATGATGGATGGATGGATGATGGATGGATGGATGGATGAACCCAGAGCAGATAAAATCCAGCCGAACAGAAACGGTTTTATTGTTTTCCGTCATCAGCACTGCGGTCCGACACGCAGCGACTCAGCTTCAGCCACCGGCGTCTCTCATGCGTCCGTCATGGAGCCGGTGCGCATCGGTCAGTCGCTTCTGGTTGGAAACTGAAGCTGAGCGGCTGAGTGAAGCTGCTCCACCGCCTCTAACTGGGAAAACCGTCAAACTGAGCTGGGAGGCGATTACAACCATTTAAAACTGTTTATTGAAATCTTTTTTCACGTCAGAGGAAAATCCGATGCGTCGTTATGAATTCATCTCAAAGATTCAGCAGCAGGTTGACCAACTTACTAAATAAAATAGTGTTCAATTAATTCTTATTGAAGGTATTTGTTTTAAATCAGAAATGTTTAACTTCTCTGCATCTGTACATAATCAATAAATTAACCATTTTAAGCATCAAACATTTGACTTTCTCTTCATTTACTGCATATTTGCAATATTTCTGTAATAAGGTATTTGAGGTTAGAAACGGAAGATTTTACCTGTAATTATTAACTTTATTCCATTTTTTAATCTATTTTGCTCTCAGAAATAAACTCCATTTTATTTCCACCAAAAAATCTTTTCCATTAAACTCGATCACTAAATTGTCTAAAACTAAAGATCAAATTAAATTCCGCATCTTATCAGCGCTGCTTACAGTAAAGTAATATTCTGTAATGAATTTGATCCAAACCTAAAACTCAGTTAATCGATCAGGTTTCTTCTGACGCACCTGTCCAACCTGAACCCACCTGGCCCAGGCGCCCCCTGCTGGCTGAACCCATAAAAACAAACCTGGTAATTTATTAAACGGAGACAATGTGCAACATTTCCTTCATATTTTAAAACGTGAGGTTTGACTCGGTTCTGCCGTTTGACAGTAAGAAGATAAAAACTGAGAAAAAGTTCAGTTTGATGAGAAAAGATGCTGAATATGAATATCATGAATCTCTAAATGCTGCTTTAGCTTCAGTTTTCTGTCTTTTGTGCCTGAAACTGATGAACTGAGCCACTGAAACTGGTTTTGCCTCATGGCTCCTTCCAGCTCCAGTCGAGCTAATCTGTCTGATCGTAGCTCACCTGGTTGGCTCAGAGGCGGCGGGATTTATAACGGCTTTAAGCTGCTAGCTTAGAAACCGACCCATTCCTCCTCCACCAGGATGTGCTGATCAAATTAGACTTTTCCTGAATTCACACTGTCATGATTCACTATGTCATAAACAGCGTTTCTCCTCAAACCGGAGCACCTTAAAAACGTACAGAAGACGAGATGCTAACCCGATGTTTCCATACATGCTAGGCTACGTGACGCTGTCTCCATGGTTACCAATGGTTAGACCTTCTCCCTGACGCCATATTTGATATCTCTCTAGTCACTATAAAGTAAATGAACGTATCTTCTTACCTTGTAATAACTGTAAATCCGCGGTTACACCGACGGCTGCTGCTCATCCCAGCGTTCTGATGCTACAAAGTTTAGCTAGAATGAATGTAGTCAATAAATGTTTAGAATCACAAACATTTTGAATAATATGGACTTACGCCATTTAGGTTGTTAAAATTAGTGTAAAATGAGCCTAAATGCAGTCAGTGGGGCACAGCTAGCATGTTGTCTTACACTGACTTCCTCCATTCAGCATGCTAAACATAGCTAATAAGAAAATAGCTAAAAGCTTTCTTTAGCGAAAAGGCTAATGCTAATGCTAGTGTGGGGCAGTGAAATGCTAATGTTTAGCAATGTTTGTGCTAATATTAGCCAGTTAGGACCGACGCCTGCAGAAACCAGAATCTGAGTTTAATCATCTTCAGACCTGATCAGCTGCAACTCGCATGTCTGCTGCATTAGAACCGGAGCGATCAGAACCGGTCAGAACCGGACCGATCAGAACCGGTCAGAACCGGAGCGATCAGAACCGGTCAGAACCGGAGCGATCAGAACCGGAGCGATCAGAACCGGTCAGAACCGGACCGATCAGAACTGGTCAGAACCGATCAGAACCGGACCGATCAGAACCGGACCGATCAGAACCGGTCAGAACCGGACCGATCAGAACCGGACCGATCAGAACCGTGGAGCCGCTCTGCTTCTCTGGTTCCTCCATGTCAGAAATTTGTGTTTTTATGGAGATAAAATCAGAGAAAGTGTGATTATACATAAAATCCAGAAACCTCCCCACCACGTGCTGCGGGATTCACAGTTTTGGCCAGATGGTGTTGCCGTAGCGGTGGGTGAATCACATTTATTCTGATTTTTATCGCAGCGAATTTTTAACAGATTATTGATTCTAAGTATGAAGAGTGAAACCTGGTAATAAAACGGTTAGATGATGTAAAGAGTTTTTATTTGTCACGATGGATGAATCAAACGCTCCGCCAGAACCAACACGACCAGAGCCAGAACCTGGCCCGGTTCTTTTACAGTCGCAGCTTTGCTTTCATCTCTGGATCAATAAAAGAAACAATAAAATCTCCTTCTGGAGCCACTTGTTGCTGCCGTGTGGAGCCGCTGCCGTCCTGTCCGCTCCGACAATACCACAGAACCGAGCAGAACCGAGCAGAACCGAACAGAACCGAGCAGAACCGAGCAGAACCGAGCAGAACCGAACAGAACCGAGCAGAACCGAACAGAACCGAGCAGAACAGAACAGAACCGAGCAGAACCGAGCAGAACCGAGCAGAACCGAACAGAACCGAGCAGAACCGAAAGTTCTTTAATTATTCTGTATTTCAGGATGAAATGTGGAACACATATTGGGTCGGTTCTGGATGCAGCTGATCTGACATGATGAGGGGAACTTTCTATCTTCCTCTCTTTTCTCCTCTCATCTTTTCTCTCTCTGCTTCTTTCCTCCAGGGACCAAACACACCCCGACAGGTTGCCATGGAAACGCCACACACACACACACACACACACACACACACACACACACACACACACACACACACACACACACACGCTCTTCAGTCTGGGTTTGGTGGCGGCAGCAGCTTCCTCCGTCCATCAGCCTCCAGCGGCTCGACGCAGGAAAACCAAATAAACTCGGAGAACTCGTCGACTCGGTTCGAGTCTCAAAACGATCCGAACTCGACGCTCCAAGTCGCTTCATCGCCTCAAATCGCTCTCAGGGGGGTCCCCCCCCCCCAACTCTGCTCCCCATCAGGAAAAATACATTTACAGAGAGGGAGAGAACAGAGAGGAGGAAGAGGAGTCATTTATAATTCAGGTGGATTTCATGTAGTGGAGGTCAGGATGAGACGGGAAATCTGGGATGTTTCTGAAGTAGCTCAACATGAAACACACACACACACACACACACACACACACACACACACACACACACACACACACACACACACACACACACACACCCTCATCCTGATCAAACCTCCAGCAGCAGAGAAACAACGTGAAGGAAAAACCATAAAACAGACAAACTGTTCAGCAGCGGCGTCAGTTGGACTCCATATCCAATCAGCACCACGGACAGCTGCAGGGCCCTAATACAACCAGAACCCGACCAGAACCAACCAGAACCCGACCAGAACCAACCAGAACCCGACCAGAATGAAACCTGATATAAACCTAATTTAGCCCAGATTTAAACTCGGTGTGAACCTGGTCTAAATCAGGTCTAAACCCTCTCTCCTCTTTCCTCTCTCCTCTCTCCTCTCTCCTCTCTCCTCTCTCCTGTCTCCTCTCTCCTCTCTCCTCTCTCCTCTCTCCTCTCTCCTGTCTCCTCTTTCCTCTCTCCTCTCTCCTGTCTCCTCTCTCCTCTCTCCTCTCTCCTCTCTCCTCTCTCCTCTCTCCTCTCTCCTCTCTCCTGTCTCCTCTCTCCTCTCTCCTCTCTCCTCTCTCCTCTCTCCTCTCTCCTGTTTCCTCTCTCCTCTCTCCTCTCTCCTCCTCGCTCCCAGATGAAGGGTCTCCGCCTAATTGTGCTGCTGATGAAACCAGGTGTCATCAGGTGAAGAGAGCTCGGACTGAAGCCGCTGCAGGTGGAGCCTCCGGTCAGATTCTTACCTTTACCTGCTCCTCCACCTGCCCGCATCCACCTTCCGGCTTCACATGGCAGTCCGAGGCGCGCGCTGTGGCGGGAAGGCGCAGTCTGCGGTCCGGGTCGGTCTGTCTCTCTTCCATGGAAACAAACCCTTCAGATGAACATGTCGGCTCCTCTCTGGAGGTTTCACCCGCGGCTCTGCTCGCTCTGCGGCCGCCGCGTCCCGCCTCACGGCTCCGGGTGGAAAGAAGAGTCGGAGCCGCGCAACGTGACAGAGGCGCTGGGAGGAGGAGGAGGAGGAGGATGAAGATGCGTCAAGCCCGCAGCTTCACAGGCTGGATGAGTCAACCTTCAGAGTAAAAGCTCCGAGACTGTAAACTTAGTTACAAAATAAAAGTTTTATCTGGGGCTTTCAGAAAGAAGCAGAATTAATTCCAGATATTTAAGAGAATAAATATTAAGTCATAATTTCACCACGTTATTCATTTAGTTATATTTTTTTCAAACTAAATGTTTCATTAGTGAGCTAAATATTTAGCTCCTAGCTAGCTAAATATTTAGCTCCTAGCTAGCTAAATATGATTTTTAGGTTAGCTCTGAGCTAGATATTTAATTTTATAACTAAATATTTAGCTATCTCAGTGCTAAATATGATGCTAATATGCAAATTAGCTTGCCTGTGGACTGTCAAAATAAAAGCTGCGTCTTGAGAACTTCAATGTTAACTGAATATTTTGTTAGCAAACTAAACACTTAGCTTTAAACTAAATATTTTGTTTGAAATTGTAACATTTACTTTCAAGATAATTGTTTTAGCTCCGAAATAAATATGGGACAGTTTAGGTCAGAACAGATTCATATGTTTGAATGGCCTAGTCAAAGTCCAGAGCTAAGCTTGCAGACTGAATTCATCAAATCAGTGAAATCACGTGTGATCCAGTAAATCGGGAGGAGAGTCTTCATCACAGTGCTGATGAAGATCCAGGTGTTTTCTTTGCTTTCAGCTCAAAGTTTAAATCAAACTAAACTATTAGTTCTGATTTGGTTTCGTTTCATCGTTTAAACCTCAGACACTCTGCAGGGCTGAAGCTCTGACCTCTGAAACGTCGCCTACCTCCTTCAGTTAAACGTCCCACAGTCACAGATAGACAGATCGACTTAGGAATAATTCTTAATAAATGATTTATTAGATCAAATTAGTTTCTTCAGTGTTGTAGTTTGGCCTCCATCCACCAGAGGGCGCTGCTGGTCTGCATAACCTGAGCCAGTGGATACAGGAATAATCCTGGCAGAGGCATCCCAGTACAGGAAACGATACAAAGTCTGATGTAGGATGAAAAATCCACTTTATGAATCATAAAAACTCAGTAATAATAACAATAATCTTATTAAACATGTCATGAAGCTGCATGCGCTGTAAGGAAGCTGGTTGTTAGCTGAGTCTGAGTTGTTAGCTAACTGGAGGCCAGCAGCTTTGAGCTGTTTGGATTTTCATCTCCTCATCATTCGATCCTCCGTTCCCCATCAGCTTCGTCTTTCTCGTCTTCCTCTCTTTGTCTTTTTCGTCCCGAGGCGACGAGTCAGGAACTTGCTGCTCATCTTGCTATGCAACCTGTGGCCGGTTCTCCTGCGGCTCGGTTACAGGTGGCAGCGGGTCGCCGAAGATTAGAACAGGAACGGCTCATAAGAAACGAGGGCCGATGCTGGAGACGCATGAATACAGATTACTGAGAGCGACGGACAACATCTGAGCCCACAGAACCAGAGTTTACCGCCAACACAGCCAGAAAAATGAAAAACACAAGCAGCCGTTCCTCCTGGCTGCTGGCCTGAGGGACCAGGATCCACGGAGCTGCTGGGTCATTAGGGTTATCGCTCCACGAATGGAGGGAGGGAGCGATGGGATCATCCGGATATCGACCGGATCCTCAGAGCTGATGGGTTTATCTGGAACCACAGCAGACCGACCAGCCTGCCGGACTCTGAGCTAATGCTAATGTGACATTTGATCTAAAGCGCTGCTAGACACGCAGTATTTAGCGGATGCTAATGCTAAAGCGCTAACAGTAAATCAGTTATATCTGCTTTTGAAGGCGATGATCCTGGAGCACCGAGTTCATTTAGACTTTATCATTTTATTTTTTAACATATTTAGTTTCTGTCTTATTTTGTGTTTTATTTTGTTCCTGAATGTTTCTTGTTTTAAATAAAGGTTTTCGGGAAACAACATAAAGAGACAAAACCGAACTGATGTGTAAACTGTTCACCTATTTCAAAATAAGAGCATGAATATAAACATTTATAACCAAAACATCAACACAGATGTTGAACTTTATTCAGCTGAAACATTAAAATATAGTTTATAATTTATCTGGAAAAATGAATGGAATAATTATAATAATATTTATTGTCATTGTAGAAACCATGCAATAAAATGACATGGATTATATTGAAATTGGTGATAAATAGTACTAGAGGGTTTTTAACGCCCGGTCTAAACTGGTTGTTCTGGTCTGAAGCTCCTGTGTCTGCAGCCAGACGGCAGCAGGTTAACAAACTGAACAGTGAGGAGCCTTCAAATCTGTCCCTCCTGAGGCCTGTGGAGACGTTACGGTTTCCTCTGTGGATCCACACAGGTGATGCCTTCAATGAAGCACCGACACCAGCAGGTTGTGAGAAATAACCCTAAATATTATTTAGACCTAAGCTACAATATTTGGCTGCAGCGTTAAATGTTTTCAAAGTTAGCGAGAGCGCTAAGCCAACAATTAGCTCCATAGTTAGCGTGCTAGCGTGCTCACCGCTGCAGTTCAGATAAAAATGTCCCGCCTGTGTCTCCGAGGAGTAACGATGCTAACAGGCGGCCATGTGTAGCTGGTGGCTCCTTGGCGCCCCGGCCGACAGGAACGGAATGCTGAGATGCTAAATAACTAGCCTGAAGCGCTAACAGAAAACTAGCCTGAAGCGCTAACAGAAAACTAGCCTGAAGCGCTAACAGAAAACTAGCCTGAAGCGCTAACAGAAAACTAGCCTGAAGCGCTAACAGAAAACTAGCCTGAAGCGCTAACAGAAAACTAGCCTGAAGCGCTAACAGAAAACTAGCCTGAAGCGCTAACAGAAAACTAGCCTGAAGCGCTAACAGAAAACTAGCCTGAAGCGCTAACAGAAAACTAGCCTGAAGCGCTAACAGAAAACTAGCCTGAAGCGCTAACAGAAAACTAGCCTGAAGCGCTAACAGAAAACAACATGGCTGCTGCATCCAGAAACCACGTCTTCCTTCATACCTGCTCCCAAAATGCTCCACATTAAAGTAATAAACCTGAGCATTGACAGGTGGTTTCTAGCCGAATATCTGTGAAAATTAACCGTTTGTTGTTTTCTCTGTTTCCCAGAACCGGAACCAGAACCTGCCTCCATTCTGGACCAGAGGCTCGGATCAGTTCTGTTCATCATTCTGTGGTTTTATTGACCTTTCAGGGAAATGGTGACGTATTAAAATATGTCAACATTCAAACAGCCCACACACAGAAATAAAATTGAGCTTAAAAAGATCAAATGAAAAATAAATCCAAAGATGAAAAAGGTACAAAAGCAGATGTTCAAATATACAGATAAATAAAATAAAGTGTTAAACCTTCAGCTGTAAGGCCTAGAGATAAAGTATCCGTCTTGCTAAAATATGATTTAATCGCATTCTGTGCTTTTCTTCCATTCATTCATTTCAGTTTGGTTACTTTATAAAAGTTGCATGAAAGTGTAATAAATCCCATATTAAAAGAAATAAATTATTGGGAAAACAACATGAATCTTTCTGGGAAACAAGAATCAGCAGCTTCAGCAGCAGCAGCAGCAGCAGCAGCAGCAGCAGCAGCTTCAGCAGCAGCAGCAGCAGCAGCAGCTTCAGCAGCAGCAGCTTCAGCAGCAGCAGCAGCAGCTGCAGCAGCAGCTTCAGCAGCAGCAGCAGCAGCTTCAGCAGCAGCAGCAGCAGCAGCAGCAGCAGCTTCAGCAGCAGCTTCAGCAGCAGCAGCAGCAGCAGCAGCAGCAGCTTCAGCAGCAGCAGCAGCAGCAGCAGCAGCAGCAGCAGCTGCAGCAGCAGCTTCAGCAGCAGCAGCAGCAGCAGCAGCAGCAGCAGCAGCTTCAGCAGCAGCAGCAGCAGCAGCAGCAGCTTCAGCAGCAGCAGCAGCTTCAGCAGCAGCAGCTTCAGCAGCAGCAGGACGGAAACATGAAGCATCTGGAGACTAAAACCAAAAATCAGAACAAACCTGCCAGAGTGTGTGGTGTGTGTGTGTGTTGGTGTGTGTGTCACTATAGCAAAGCTGACAGGAATATTGATTGCCCGTCTTTATCAGCATGTACCTGTGAGGGAATCGTCTCAGCGGGATTCTGACTAGACAAGCCGACCCTCAGTTTCCCTCCTGCGGCGCAGCTGGACCGCCGCTGCTCCTCAGCCCCTCCAGCCCCTCCCCTCCCCTCCCCTCCTCTGACTCTGACTGATGTTGGTCCTGAACAGAATCGGATCTTTATTCTGACCCGGTTCTGCTTGTTGGCTCCGTTCGGATCAGATTGATTTGGCAGGAAACTGAATGATCTCAATTCTCTCCTTCCAATAAAAATGAATAAAAACGTCCCAAACCGTTAGCGCTCCCTCCTGATCTCAGTATTTAGTAATCAGCGCTGAAATAAAATGTTTTTCACCTTTGCATTATTAACACAATTAGAGTCTCGGAGACAAAAGTTATGAATAATTTAGGTTTAATCTGTTGAGCCGTCAGCGCTTATTTAAGAGGCGAATCATCTGATTTCTACTAATAACCAGCAGCACCGACATCCATTCATTTATACATATGCATGTAAATGAAACACATTTACTGATGTGTCCAGTTGGTTTGAGCCTGGAGCTCAGACTTAATGGAAAATTAGGAAACCAAAGCAAAAGAGCCGCGAAGCTGCAGAGAGAACCAGAGAGGAAGACGAGAAAAACTGAACCGGAATATGAGTCAAAACTCAGTTTGACTCCAACATGTTTTCTGCTTCTAAACGATTCGATCAGAGAAAACAAGGCAGCTTCCTCATCATGAGCACGGCTAGCGGAAGCTAGCTTTCCAGCTTTATTACCCATGATGCTTTGCATCGGTCACAGGACCATAATGTATGGAGCTAAACTGGGGCCATAAATTTGTTCAAAAATGAAAAGGGAAAATGATTTTGCATCTAAAAATATTTTACTCTCAGATTTGTGCTGTGGATTTGAAAACCTGTTGATTAAACAGAATATTGACTTTTTTCAAAAAGAGTTTTTAACTTTTTAAAGTTTCCATTTATTTTGTTTTCATTTTTTGCTTTATTTTCCAATTTCTTTTATTTGTATTTTTTGTTTCAAACATTTTTTTCCAATTACAATTTTTTCTTCTTTTTTTTCTTGTTGACAAAGTTTTGAGTGCACTTTATGTTCGGTAATTAAGGATCAGAATATGCTAAAACAAAGTTTTCCATAATCTCAGCTACAGCTTCATGTTTCACTGAGTGGAAGGACGACATGCAGACGCTGCGTGACGGTTCGCTGAGCGTTGCTTTGAAACGTTTCTGCAGGGAAAACGGATGAACCGAGAGCCAGGGGTCAGCCGGGGGTCAGCCGGGGGTCAGCCGGGGGTCAGCCGGTCACATCACCGCAGGAGCCTCAGGTCACAAACAGCTGGCGGCCATCTTAATGTCACCCGTCGTCATGGAAACTCTGTGCAGAAAGGCAGAAGGAGCAGCATTTGGTCAACTGCATCAGGTCAAAGGTTACTGTGAGTGAGCTGGTTCTGGGAAAACACCAGCGTTACCATGACGATGATGAGGCTGGCGGTCAGCTGGCGGTCAGCTGAAACTCAGCGCTGCGTTAGACGTTAGAGGCTGTGACAGCCGGCGCTCCATGACGCTGCTGCTGCTTTCCAGGGGTTGAGTCAGAGCGCCGCAGGTCAAAGGTCACAGCTCCACAGAAATAGTTGGACTTTTCTGATAATCAGCCAAGACGTTACGTCCGACTCTGATATTTTCTCTCCTTTGACTTTTAAAGGTGAAGGAATCGATGAGACGTTTTAGCATCCACCACAGAAGAAGAAACAGATCTAAACCTGTTACTTTGACAGGGACAGAACCTGAAAACAGCCAACTTCAGATACAGAGAATACCTTTGACCTTCAGGCAGCTGAAAATGCATGAACTGTGGATGGATGAATGATGGATGGAGCAGAGGGAACGGGGGGAACACGGGGAACGGAGGGAACAGAGGGAACAGGAGGAGCAGAGGGAATGGGGGGAACAGAGGGAACAGGAGGAGTAGAGGGAACAGAGGGGAACGGGGAAAAGGGGGAACGGGGGGAACAGAGGGGAACGGGGAAAAGGGGGAACGGGGAGAACAGAGGGAACAGGTGGAACAGAGGGAATGGGGGGAACAGAGGGAACTGGGGGAGTAGAGGGAACAGAGGGGAACGGGGAAAAGGGGAACGGGGGGAACAGAGGGGAACGGGGAAAAGGGGGAACGGGGGAACAGAGGGAACAGGGGGAACAGAGGGAATGGGGGGAACAGAGGGAACTGGGGGAGTAGAGGGAACAGAGGGGAACGGGGAAAAGGGGGAACGGGGGGAACAGGTGGAACAGAGGGAAAGGGGAGAACAGAGGGAACAGGAGGAGCAGAGGGAATGGGGGGAACAGGGGGAACAGAGGGAATGGGGGGAACAGAGGGAACAGAGGGAATGGGGGGAACAGGAGGAACGGGGGAACAGAGGGAACAGGGGGAACAGAGGGAATGGGGGGAACAGGAGGAGTAGAGGGAACAGAGGGGAACGGGGAAAAGGGGGAACAGGAGGAGCAGAGGGAACTGCGGGGAACGGGGAAAAGGGGGAACGGAGGGAACAGGAGGAGTAGAGGGAACAGAGGGGAACGGGGAAAAGGGGGAACGGAGGGAACAGGAGGAGCAGAGGGAACTGGGGGAACAGGAGGAACGGGGGGAACAGGTGGAACAGAGGGAAAGGGGAGAACAGAGGGAACAGGAGGAGCAGAGGGAATGGGGGGAACAGAGGGAACAGGAGGAACAGAGGGAATGGGGGAACAGGAGGAACGAGGGGAACGGGGGAACAGGTGGAACAGAGGGAATGGGGGGAACAGGAGGAACGGGGGGACAGGGGGAACCGGGGGAACAGAGGGAATGGGGGAACAGGAGGAACGAGGGAACGGGGGCACGGGGGAACAGAGGGAATGGGGGGAACAGGAGGAGTAGAGGGAACAGAGGGGAACGGGGAACGGGGGGAACAGAGGGAATGGGGGGAACAGAGGGAACAGGAGGAGTAGAGGGAACAGAGGGGAACGGGGAGAAGGGGGAACGGAGGGAATGGGAGAACAGGGAACAGGTGGAACCGAGGGAACGGGGGGAACAGAGGGAGCAGGAGGAACGGAGGGAACCTGCTCTACATCATCAGATCACCATCAGTGCTCCTGACTGATAAACGGGACATTAATGCTGGCTGATGAATTCATGAACGTTGTCCCAGTTGAATCGGAGAGGCGGATTATTAATCCGATCCTGATGGTTTTCCTGAGTTACAGTCCGATTATTCTGTCAGGCCGGAGCAACAAAAGCAATAAAAACAGGAAGCTGCCTTCTCGCTGCGCCTTCACACCACAGTGAGGCTCAGAGCTGGATGAGGCCCTAAAACACAGTCAGACACGTTTCTCTATCCACCTCTCCAAATTAAAAGCATCATGAATAAACATGTGAATAAATGAATGAGTGTTTGTGTCTTCATGCATAAGCAGAGCGCAGCGCGGCGACGGAGGTTAAAGTTTCCCTGCAGGCTCAGAAATATGCCGTCAGATTCACACATCATAAGTCATAAAGTCAGAACCAGACCTGCTGACGAAAAGCTGAAGATCCACTGGAGAGATCCACCAATAAGGACTGATTCACCAGTCTAGATCTAACTCTCATAGATCTAGATCTATGAGAGTTAGATCTATGAGATCTAGATCTATGAGATTTAGTTTGTGGAGCTAGTTGCAAAGTTACAGTGAAAAATGATCAACAATTTGAGTTATTTAGTTAATCAGAGAAAAACTGGAGGTTCATTCATTCATTCATTCATTCATTCATAACGGTCAGTTTTCAAACTAAATATTTAGCTTGTTAATTAAATGTTTGATTTGAAGCTGACAGTGTAAAGTTATTGTAAATAACTAATTATTGCTGTTAATTTAAATCTGCTAACAGGAAACATTTAGATTTTCCAGTGTTTGGTGGAAGTCCAGCGGGTTTAACCGAGTCAGAACCAAGCTGCGTCCTGCTGAGCTGATCTCTGAGGAAGACCCAGCCAGGTCAACCCTGCTGGCTTCTGTCAGAGGTCAGAGGTCAGCCTGGCTCTCTGGATGCTCCAGAACCAGGGCGGGTTCTGGAAGCATGGCGGCTGATTAAATCCTCACCTGACTGAGCTGCTGATGAAATGAAGCTGAGGTTCATTTTACCTGTCAGGTGTTCAGAGAGGCAGCAGCAGCTCTGACAGCGCCGCCCTGCAGGTCAGACCAGGTGCCCTCTGCTCCTCCTTCATGGACGGTTGGTGGTTAAAATCCATTCATGGAACTTTTAGAATATTTTATTTTTTATATTTGTTTAAACTGTTACTGTCTTCACAGATGATCTGTGAAAAAAAGATCCTCCATTTAGCAAAACACGATCACAACGTGATCATTAGGACATAATAATAATTAGTGTTTCATAAACCTGCAGGTTTGGTTCATGTGTCACAATAAAAACATTTTTCTTCTTCTTGTGCTGTTTTAGTGCGTCTGACCCAAAAGGCACCGGCTGTCCTTCGTCTCACTGGACAATATTCACATCACCACGAATGAACCGGGACTGCCGAGTCTCATTTGTCTCACATGACGGGGGGACGGAGGGGACGGGGGGGACAAGGACGGGACGAACCGTCCCCTTTAATCCAGGAGCTGCAGAGGAGGAAACACTAATTACCTGAACTCTGCCAGCTGTGACCTCGTCTCGCCTTGGAAGCTGCATGAATGCAGAGCTGCACTTAATGAGAAATCCTACTGATTGGCTATTTAAAAGTATTCACTGACCGGCTGGTCGGAGGAGAAACAACATTTATTTTCTGTGCTGCTGGTTTGGCTTCCAGCCTCTAATTGACACCAGAATGCCAGGTGAAAGTAATTAGCTGCAATTAGCCACCAGGATGAGGGATTACTGGCAGCATGTGGCAACCGGAGACGGAAAGAAACAACAGAGCTAATGACTGATGGGGGCTTTTCAATTAGAAACCAAGGAGAAATTGTGCCTAAAAATGGCCGTTTTACTTTATATTAATGCAATAATTTATCATTTACACTGTTTCTGATTCCCAGTTTTGGCTCACACCATTTTTTTAAAGCTGCTAAATGTTATAGTTATGTTTCAGCCAATCGACCCAAACACTAATCCAGCAGATTCTCTGCGTCCTTCTCAACAGCAGACGGTAACCCAGCAAGAAAAATAAACCTGAGAAAGATCACATGACCTCTGACCTCTGCCCTGACCCTTCGGTTCCTCAGTGGACCTTCTAGCAGCTGCAGAACATTTCAGGCCCAGAGGACGAAAGTCTGAGACCAGAGAGACGAAGCTGAAGCTGCAGCTGGAGACCTGAGTAGAACCAGGAGGGTGGAGACACCAGCTGGTTCTACACCAGCTGGTTCTACACCACCTGGTTCTATGCCACCTGGTTCTACGCCACCTGGTTCTACACCACCTGGTTCTACACCACCTGGTTCTACACCACCTGGTTCTACACCACCTGGTTCTACACCACCTGGATCTACACCACCTGGTTCTACACCACCTGGTTCTACACCACCTGGATCTACACCACCTGGATCTACACCACCTGGTTCTGACTAGAACCAGGAGGGTGGAGACACCACCTGGTTCTACACCACCTGGTTCTACACCACCTGGTTCTACACCACCTGGTACTACACCACCCGGTTCTACACCAGCTGGTTCTACACCACCTGATTCTACACCACCTGGTTCTACACCAGCTGGGTCCACACCACCCGGTTCTACACCACCTAGTTCTACAAAGCCCGGTTCTACACCACCTGGTGCTACAGCACCCAGTTCTACATGCACCGGTTCTGCACCACCTGGTTCTACACCACCTGGTTCTACACCACCCAGTTCTACACCACCCGGTTCTACATCACCTGGTATGACCCTACCTGGTTCTATACCACCCATTTCTACACCACCTAGTTCTACATAGCCCGGTTCTACACCACCTGGTTCTACACTACCTAGTTCTATACCACCTGGTTCTACATCACCTAGTTCTACATCACCTGGTTCTACACCACCTAGATCTACACCACCTAGATCTACACCACCTGGTTCTATACCACCTGGTTCTACACCACCTAGTTCTACACCACCCGGATCTACATCACCTGGTTCTACACCACCCGGTTCTACACCACCCAGTTCTACACAACCTGGTTCTACACCACTTGGTCCTACACCACCTGGTTATATACCACCCATTTCTACACCACCTGGTTCTACACCACCTGGTTCTACACCACCTAGTTCTACACCACCTGGTTCTACACCACCTGGTTCTACACCACCTGGTTCTACACCACCTGGTTCTACACCACCTGGTTCTACACCACCTGGTTCTACACCACCTGGTTCTACACCACCTGGTTCTACACCACCCGGCTCTAATACATAATAAACTGGAGTCTCCATAATGGAGCCCGTCGGGCTGCAGACAGAGGGGATGTTGTTACCAGATCTCCACAGAGAGAATGAGGAATGGAGCCAGACTCCAGGCCATTTGATGACTAACATTATATATAGCGCTTCATATGTGCAGCGGATCCCTGAACAATCCTTTACTCTGATGAGATTTCATGGCATTGATCAGCTGGAGCGGCTCTGCCTCTGGGTCCCACTTCCAGTTTAGAGAAATAACCAGTTGCTGCCCTCAGACGGTGATCAATAAAGGTTAGAATCAATCCTGCGCTCCGCTGGGAGCTAACTTCAGGATAACACGTTAGTTCTACTAAGATGGATGTCAGCAGTTCGCCTCCAAAGGCTGTTCAGGGAATTTAGCGATCAATACTGTTAAGAAGAGCCAGAGCAGCGCTGGGCGACCCGAGCCGCCTGCTGCTACACGGCCACTTCATGAAGCGCTGCAGCCCGTCGGAGCTAACGGCTACATTAGCCTGGACGGCTAATCTGAGCTAACAGGCTAATCCACAGGGAGAGACGGCTTCTGATTGGACCAGACCTCTGCATGCACCCACCCATCACCCATCCATCTATTCATCCATCCATCTATTCATCCATCCATCTATTCATCCATCCACCCATCATCCATTCACCCATCCATTCATCTATTCATCCATCCATTCATCCATCTATTCATCCATCCATCTATTCATCCATCCATCTATTCATCCATCCATCTATTCATCCATCCACCCATCATCCATTCACCCATCCATTCATCTATTCATCCATCCATTCATCCATCTATTCATCCATCCATCCATCTATTCATCCATCCATCCATCATTCATCCATCCATCTATTCATCCATCTATTTATCCATCCATCATCCATCCATCCATCTATTCATCCATCTATTCATCCATCCATCCATCTATTTATCCATCCATCATCCATCCATCCATCTATTCATCCATCCACCACCCATCACCCATCCATGCATCCATCCATCCACCTATTCATCCATCCACCTATTCATCCATCCATCCATCTAATCATCCATCCATTCATCCATCTATTCATCCATCCATCTATTCATCCATCCACCACCCATCACCCATCCATCCATCCACCCATCTATTCATCCATCCATCTATTCATCCATCCACCTATTCATCCATCCATCCATCTAATCATCCATCCATTCATCCATCTATTCATCCATCCATCTATTCATCCATCCACCACCCATCACCCATCCATCCATCCACCCATCTATTCATCCATCCACCTATTCATCCATCCATCCATCTAATCATCCATCCATTCATCCATCCATCTATTCATCCATCCACCACCCATCACCCATCCATTCATCCACCCATCTATTCATCCATCCATCTATTCATCCATCCACCTATTCATCCATCCATCCATCTAATCATCCATCCATTCATCCATCTATTCATCCATCCATCTATTCATCCATCCACCACCCATCACCCATCCATCCATCCACCCATCTATTCATCCACCCATCTATTCATCCATCCATCTATTCATCCATCCACCTATTCATCCATCCATCCATCTAATCATCCATCCATTCATCCATCTATTCATCCATCCATCTATTCATCCATCCACCACCCATCACCCATCCATCCATCCACCCATCTATTCATCCATCCATCTATTCATCCATCCATCTATTCATCCATCCACCTATTCATCCATCCATCCATCTAATCATCCATCCATTCACCCATCCATTCATCCATCCATCCATTCATCCATCATCCATCCATCTATTCATCCATCCACCACCCATCACCCATCTATTCATCCATCCACCTATTCATCCATCCATCCATCTAATCATCCATCCATCTATTCATCCATCCACCTATTCATCCATCCATCCATCTAATCATCCATCCATCTATTCATCCATCCACCTATTCATCCATCTATTCATCCATCCATCTATTCATCCATCCATCCACCCATCTATTCATCCATCCACCTATTCATCCATCCATCCATCTATTCATCCATCCACCTATTCATCCATCCATCCATCTATTCATCCATCCATCTATTCATCCATCCATCTATTCATCCATCCATCCACCCATCTATTCATCCATCCACCTATTCATCCATCCATCCATCTATTCATCCATCCACCTATTCATCCATCCATCCATCTAATCATCCATCCATCTATTCATCCATCCACCTATTCATCCATCCATCCATCTATTCATCCATCCATCTATTCATCCATCCATCCACCCATCTATTCATCCATCCACCTATTCATCCATCCATCCATCTATTCATCCATCCACCTATTCATCCATCCATCCATCTATTCATCCATCCACCTATTCATCCATCCATCCATCCATCTATTCATCCATCCATCTATTCATCCATCCATCCATCCACCCATCTATTCATCCATCCACCTATTCATCCATCCATCCATCTATTCATCCATCCACCTATTCATCCATCCATCCATCTATTCATCCATCCACCTATTCATCCATCCATCCATCTATTCATCCATCCACCTATTCATCCATCCATCCATCTATTCATCCATCCACCTATTCATCCATCCATCCATCTATTCATCCATCCATCTATTCATCCATCCATCCATCTATTCATCCATCCATCTATTCATCCATCCATCCACCCATCTATTCATCCATCCACCTATTCATCCATCCATCCATCTATTCATCCATCCACCTATTCATCCATCCATCCATCTATTCATCCATCCACCTATTCATCCATCCATCCATCTAATCATCCATCCATCTATTCATCCATCCACCTATTCATCCATCCATCCATCTATTCATCCATCCATCTATTCATCCATCCATCCACCTATTCATCCATCCATCCATCTATTCATCCATCCATCTATTCATCCATCCATCTAATCATCCATCCATCCATCTAATCATCCATCCATCTATTCATCCATCCACCTATTCATCCATCCATCCATCTATTCATCCATCCATCTATTCATCCATCCATCCATCTATTCATCCATCCACCTATTCATCCATCCATCCACCTATTCATCCATCCATCCATCTATTCATCCATCCATCTAATCATCCATCTATTCATCCATCCACCTATTCATCCATCCATCCATCTATTCATCCATCCATCTATTCATCCATCCATCCACCCATCTATTCATCCATCCACCTATTCATCCATCCATCCATCTATTCATCCATCCACCTATTCATCCATCCATCTATTCATCCATCCACCTATTCATCCATCCATCCATCTATTCATCCATCCATCTATTCATCCATCCATCCATCCATCCATCCATCTATTCATCCATCCACCTATTCATCCATCCATCTATTCATCCATCCACCTATTCATCCATCCATCTATTCATCCATCCACCTATTCATCCATCCATCCATCTAATCATCCATCCATCTATTCATCCATCCATCTATTCATCCATCCATCCATCTATTCATCCATCCATCTATTCATCCATCCATCCATCTATTCATCCATCCACCTATTCATCCATCCATCTATTCATCCATCCACCTATTCATCCATCCATTCTTCTAATCATCCATCCATTCATCCACCCATTCATCTATTCATCCATTCATTGTCTGTTTCTGCTATAACTTCATTTCTCTTCCTACTGAATTGTGAGCATCAAAGCTGCAGGTGAGAAATAAACCAGAGACTCAGATAAGAGGTGTCTCTGTGTGTGTGTGTGTGTGTGTGTGTGTGTGTGTGTGTCTCTCTGTGCGTGTGTGTGTCTCTCTGTGCGTGTGTGGGTGTGTCTCTGTGTGTGTGTGTGTGTGTCTCTGTGTGTGTGTGTGTGTGTCTCTCTGTGTGTGTGTGGGTGTGTCTCTCTGTGTGTGTGTGTCTCTGTGTGTGTGTGTGTCTCTCTCTGTGTGTGTGTGTGTCTCTCTGTGTGTGTGTGTCTCTGTGTGTGTGTGTGTGTGTGTGTGTGTGTCTCTCTGTGCGTGTGTGTGTCTCTCTGTGCGTGTGTGGGTGTGTCTCTCTGTGTGTGTGTGTGTGTGTGTGTGTGTGTGTGTCTCTCTCTCTGTGCGTGTGTGTGTGTGTCTCTCTGTGTGTGTGTGTCTCTCTGTGTGTGTGTGTCTGTGTGTGTGTGTCTCTCTGTGCGTGTGTGTGTGTCTCTCTGTGCGTGTGTGTGTGTCTCTCTGTGCGTGTGTGTGTGTGTCTCTCTGCGTGTGTGTATCTCTCTGCATGTGTGTGTCTCTGTGTGTGTGTCTCTCTGCGTGTGGCTGCGTGTGTGTGTGCCTCTGTGTGTGTGTCTCTCTGGCGTGTGTGTGTGTCTCTCTGTGGTGTGTGTGTGTGTCTCTCTGTGTGTGTGTGTCTCTGTGTGTGTGTGTGTGTGTGTGTGTGTGTGTCTCTCTGTGCGTGTGTGTGTCTCTCTGTGCGTGTGTGTGTGTGTCTCTGTGTGTGTGTGTGTGTGTGTGTGTGTGTGTGTGTGTGTGTGTGTGTCTCTGTGTGTGTGTGTGTGTGTGTGTGTGTGTGTGTGTGTGTGTGTGTGTGTGTGTGTGTGTGTGTGTGTGACATCACAGTGAGCTGTTAAATCAGCCTTTTAGCATCAGAAGCTGCAGGTTTAAAGCTGTAAACAATGAGATAAATAATAAAAATCTCTGTTAATCTGGGTGATGTCTTGATGTGCATGTTGGAACATTTTGATGATACAGATAAATGTTATGAGGAAAGTCTGTCATATGCAGAAATCTTCATGATGAGGTTTTCACCCCATCTGGAGGAAGTTTAGCTGCATTTGGCTGAATTGTTCCAGAACGGCTCAGAAAAACGTCAGAGGATTCAGTCCTGCTCTTCTACAGATACAGACCAGATGGATTCAGGAAAAAACAAAAAAGACAATATTTGTTCAATCACAAATAACTGAATCAGATACATCAATATTAATGCCAAAATTCCGGACAGGATCAGAATCAACAGAACTTTTATCAGCTACACCAGGCTGCTTCCTGCTGGGACCTCCTGCTGCTGGGACCTCCAGGTGCTGGGACCTCCAGCTGCTGGGACCTCCAGCTACTGGGACCTCCAGCTGCTGGGACCTCCAGCTGCTGGGACCTCCAGCTGCTGGGACCTCCAGCTGCTGGGACCTCCAGCTGCTGGGACCTCCAGCTGCTGGGACCTCCTCCAGCTGCTGGGACCTCCAGCTGCTGGGACCTCCAGCTGCTGGGACCTCCAGCTGCTGGGACCTCCTCCAGCTGCTGGGACCTCCAGCTGCTGGGACCTCCAGCTGCTGGAACCTCCAGCTGCTGGGACCTCCAGCTGCTGGGACCTCCTCCAGCTGCTGGGACCTCCAGCTGCTGGGACCTCCAGCTGCTGGGACCTCCTCCAGCTGCTGGGACCTCCAGCTGCTGGGACCTCCAGCTGCTGGGACCTCCAGCTGCTGGGACCTCCTCCAGCTGCTGGGACCTCCTCCAGCTGCTGGGACCTCCAGCTGCTGGGACCTCCTCCAGCTGCTGGGACCTCCAGCTGCTGGGACCTCCTCCAGCTGCTGGGACCTCCAGCTGCTGGGACCTCCAGGTGCTGCAGCACTTTGGTTCCTAAGAGCGATGATGTCATCCAGAAACAGAAACATGCCGGGAATAATTGCAAAACCAGTTTTATTTATATTAACACTCAAATGGATATGAGTCATGAAATACTTTAAAAAGGTTTCAACAATTCAAGGCACAAAAAAGCACAATCAAAAGGTTTAAGTCAGTAATAATGTGCAGGCGGATTAATATAATAAATTAAAGGTGTTTTAATGTCATTAAGGATTACAGCAACCAGAGGCTGAACGCGTTCAGGATTCCTGCCATTCAACTCAAAACATTTAAAAATCAAGGATTAAGTGATCAGAGTGCAGCTCTGCGTCTCTCCATGCCTCCGTTAGTGTCATGGCCGCCGCAGACGGGCCGGTTCTGGTTATTTTGGCGTGTGGGCTGGACGTCCCTCCTCCTCCAGATTGCGTTTCGCAGAGTCTTTGTAGCAAAGTAAACACCAACAAATAAGACAAGGAAAATGAAAAGAGGCACATGAGGCATTTTTCTCAGACTACGAATTTGTTCTTGGTGGTGGAGCCGCTCTTGGTGGCCGTGTCGGCGTGAGACTGGTAGCCGATCGTCATCTTCATCGGGAGCCCCAGTCGCTCCTTGTAAACCCTCCTGTGGGAGAGGAAGCGTTAGCGGCGTGGAAACACGGTCTGCACATGCGCAGTGCGGCGGCCCGCCTCACCCTATGTGCGTCACAGCCTCCCGGTTCTCGTAGTCGGAGGTCCACACGGCGATTTTATCCCCTTTGTTGCGGATGTTGACGACGGCTCCACAGACGTCGTCGCTGTAGTCGTCAAAAGCCTCGCCGACTAAACACAGCAGCTGATTGGAGGAAGGAAAAGACTCCATGAGTCAGCGCTTTTGACTGAGATAACTTCCGCTAAGTTTGTGCTAACTTTGAAAACGTTTAGCGCTTAGCTTCCCCCAAATTAATCTGCTAATTTGCTCAGTTTTTTAACTTTCAGTTGAATAATGTTCTGTATCTGTGTTGCAGTTTTAGTCATCGACTATTAAACATTCTTCAAGAATTTACACGTTTATGTTCATGCTCTTATTTTGAAGTGGGTCTGTTTCCTGTCCAGCTGAGATGCAGAAATGGTGTCAACATAAATAAATTTAGCGGTTTAGCATTAGATTCCACTAACTATCATGTTAGTATAGCACCTTAGCCTTAGCTCATGCTAAGTGTAATGTTCTCATTAGTGACACTGTATGGGTATAGCGCTTAGCATTAACTAGTTATTACTGATATGTATGTGGGTGTAGCTCTGTAGCTGAACTAATCTTCATGAATAGCGGTTTAGCGTTAGCATATCTTTTTAGTTAGCAGGGCTCACTGCTGGCGTTAGTGATATCTGCTAATGTTTGGTTGAATTCCCTGGTTAAACGTTGATCGCATCAACAAGCTTCTCTTATCCGGGTTCCTCTCAGCATGATGCTGCCTCTGCCGTGCCTGAAAGCTGCTGTCAGAGTTCCCAGGTCTGAAGGATTTCTCATCATGGTTTCTGTTTAATATTCAGGTTACCTGCTGCTGTTTGCATCATCCTGAACAGTTTATAAACTATTAAAAGAAGTAAATTAATCTAGAGATCCAGTCCAAAGATCCAGGTAAACAGAACCAGAACCGGCTGCGTTGTGAGAGACATGCATCAGACCGAAGGCAGCACCACTAAAAGCCTCTGATCCGTGGCTCTGGGGGAAATCATCCATTTCTGCACCAACAAGTGGAACGGCAGAGTATCAGTGTGCAGCAGCTAACGGCTGCCGTCCTCAGGGAGGCCCGGTCCACCTACAGTCTCCAGCCAGAAGCGGTCCAGGTCTAATCTCCGCTGCTGCTTGGTGAGCGTGATCAGCCAGCGTCCGCCACGCTTGTTCCGCTCGTCCTCCCACATGGGCTCGATGCCGTCCTGCAGCCAAACATCAGCATGTTTCTGCTCACACAGCAGAGACTCAGCAGCAACGAGACGTTTTTCAGTTCAACTTTAAAAAATCAGCAGAAAAGCTGCAGATTTCAATGATCTGAACATTCAGACTGTTTGATCTGAGTTCAGTTTTCAGCTGGATTAAGGAAACCAGCTAAAAACTGGTTTCCTTAATCCAGTTTCTGTTTGATGATTCCAGATTGTCCCAGATTATTGTTAGATAAATGAACTAATGGGAAAAATGTCTCGTTATAACTGAAATAATCTGCAAACGGAACTTTTTCATCAATATTAAGGAATGATTTACTAAAACAAGTCTCTCTATTTTGCTGAAAAATATTTTAAGTTTTGCCTCATTTAAAGTGAACTAAAATATATGCATCAGAAAATGACCTGGTAACACTCGGTGTTTTTGCAGTGTAGGCAGAAGTAAAAAGCTGTTTTTGTTGAATTTTGTAGAATTTTCAATGATATTCAAATGACTTTAATTCGGCTCAAATTTGCATAAAATGTTCTAAAAGTGTAGCAGAAAAAGTCACATCGCACCTCGAGAGAAGAAGCTGAACATTTTGATATATGAATGAATTATGAAAAACATACGGAGCACAACCAAAAGAGAAAGCAGTCCCATCAGTGAGGTAGTTACTGTCCCTGTGTTTAGTAGCTTTGCTCCGCTGCCCGGTAGTTTGAGCTCATGATGCGGTGAAGCCACACACCTTGAACAGGGAGTAGTCGCAGCCGGACATCAGGTTGCTGGACAGCTGGATGTGGTTGTAGAGGCTGAAACACAGAGCAGCTGTGAGCAATCCCTCCATCACCGGAGGAGAAGCTGACATTAATTGCTGCTTACGCCCAAAAATCTTCCACCGTGTCGAACTTGGAGATGAGGCGCAGGTTGGCCTGCCATGTTTTGCTCTTGTCGTTCTTGAAGAACCACAGAGACCATCTGTGTGGAGCAGGAAATAAAAAACAGGGGAGCTGCTGAATGGATCTGCTGGGTGCTTTGGAGGGAAACTGCTCCGTGAATCATATTTCCACTAGTTGAATAAAATGTGACGCTGCGTCTTCTCTACAGCCAGACGGCGACAGGCTGAAGAATGAGGAATAAAACGAGTCAAAATGAGAGCAGAGCTGAAACTGAAGCCGAAAACGGACAGAAACGGTCAGATGATGCAAACAGAAGGACAATTCCTCCATCTTTACTCTGAACCTGATCCTGAACCTCCACCGGATCCACATCCAGACGACTGGCCCTTTAAGACCACCACAAAACATCTGGAAGGTCAGATTATTATCTGGATGATTTTAGATATGGATCGGCTGGATGATCCAGCTCTGACTGATTCTGTGAAGTAAGCCTTTATTATTATTATTAATATTAATAATAACTGATCTTGTGTTTGTGAATAAAATCATATTCCAAAGGAAATCTGGATTATTTAAACGCAGCTCTTCTTCTTCTTCTATCAAAGGCAGCTGCTGTTTCTACCTCCTTGTCACGTCCTTCCCTGTGGTGACCTTTGAACCCGTGACATCACGCCTGTGAACCTGTGTGTGACGAGCAGAATCTGACCTGTTCTGCAGCGGATGTTTGATGTAGGCCTCTGGGCTCACCATCTCCTTCCCAGAATCCTCGGCTCCATCTTCCTCGGCGTGGGGCGGACTCGGATTGGTTTCCTAGGCAACAGACAGGCAGAACCAGTGAACGGACTCTACGCAGCTCTACACCCTCTGACCCAGCAGCGGCTTCCTGTCCGCCATCTGGTTTCTACAGAGAAGCCTTACTGCTGCAGGGTCATGACCTTTGACCTGCTAATTGAGGCCTGTAGAGTCCGACATCTACTTCCTGGTCTGAATCTGCTGGAACGTCCGAGGCGTTTTCCTCTTGGGAATAATCTGCCTCTGTGATGGACATGACCTTTGACCCTTCCCAGGTTGGTAGCTTGCAGTTACCTGCCTTTGAGTTTCAGAGCAGCAAACGACAAAAAACCAAATCCTGCTTCCTCAGAGGTGGTGATCAGTTAATCAATGAGTTTGATGAACCCATCAATAGTTTGTCTGCTGCTGTATAGAAATAGAAAAGGTGCAAATAGTTTGTTAAAGCAGTTTTTCTATTTTTGCTTCATTTCCACTGTTTTCTCATATCTCTGTACATTCATGCAAATGTTTCAACATTATAAAATCTGTACTTTTCCATCTATATTTTATCAAACTACACATAATTTAACCAAGCCAGCACTCAGATCTCTGTGTGTCACTGCAGTGCATTGTATTAGCTGTTATGCTGATTTTTATTGTGGGATTTGCATAAATATTGGAGGCAGAAATCATAAAGTGGTTGTTTTATTTACACTGGAGCTAAAATGTAAATATCAGTTTCTGTTATGTTTCAGGTGTGATTTTCTAAAACAGAAAGGCCGGATGGAGGCGTCCTACATGCACACAGGAGCGTCATCACAGATCCTTCCTCCCAGCAGCTGTAGGACTCCATCACTGCTTCAGGGGTCACAGTCTGGGTCATATTTATGGGTTTTTTACATTTATTGTAGTCTGTTGATATTTTATGCACTTTTTTAAAAATGTACCTATAGAGTTGCACATTTCTTTTAACCTGAATGTTATTTTTAATAACTGTATAGTACTATTTTTCTTATGTTGTAAAATTGCCCTTATTTTCACTTTGAACTGCTTTGTTGTTGAAATGTGTTATGCGAATAAACTTACTGTCCTGTCCTTTATATTTTTCTGTTTTCTATATATATTTTTTTACTTTAATGTGAATCTGCATGTTTTCCTTTTAGGGGCCCAAAGACTGAAAACATTTTATGTATATTTATACAAAATTCATCGGAGTTCTAGTAAAATATTGGGCTTTTTATGGATATAAACAATATTTAGGTATTAAAATTGTATTTAATAATAGTAATTTACTGTAGGTATAGTAAAGTTAGGGGATTAGCATAGTGCTACTACTACCTATGTTTCTTCAGTGGAGGGGGCAACAACACTGAGTTCAGCCCAGGGACCCACATCCTTGTAAATACGTCCCTGGTTCGAAGTAATTCAAAGTGAAATTACATTAAAAATAATTAGGAGCCAACTTAAAATAAAAATATATCGTAAATCATGTGGTTTAAGCCAAAAACGTTTAAGTTGGGGCATCTGGAGCTGAAGCATCCCGGGGTCAGCTCGGACCAGCGCAGGCCAGCTGTGACAGCTGAACGTTCCCCACAAACACTTTAAACAAGAAGCAACACGAACATTTTGACGGCGTTCAATCAGCGAATAGGTCGAACAGCGTCGCTTGACAGCAACATGCAGCATCTGAGCAGAGATGAATGTTCAGGAAGGATCTCATGTCGCTGCTCGCTCAAAGTTGGGAGATCTCCACATTCCTCCTCAACGCCCAGCAGGTCGTGGCACAGACAACAGCTTTAAAACTCCCCAAAACACCCGATGTAATCACAGCAACTTCAATTCACCAGTGTGGAAACGCTTTTCAAGGTTTCAGGTCGGCTCTGGGTCTAATCTGAGGCTCTGATTTAGACCAGAAGACCCTCCATATGCTTTGAAACGTTCTTCACAGAGAAGTACTCACCGGTTCGGCGGTAGCCATCTTACAAATCTCTGTTAGGAAAGTGCGCGCTGATTGGTCGGAGCTGTGCCACGTGACTGGGCTGCGGTAGCTCCGCCTCTTCCCTCCCCGTCCTGCAGACGAAGGCATGGCGAGCACGGAGGCCAGAAGGGAGTGCGAGACGGAGGGCTGCAGCAGGGACGCCAAACTTCAGTGTCCCACATGTATCAAGCTCGGTATTCAAGGCTCCTATTTCTGCTCGCAGGTACGGCTGTTTTTCTCCGCTCTGCCCGGGCGGGAACGCCCTCACCGGGGCCGTAGACCCCCGGCCGGCCGGGCCCGCTGTCACATCACGAGGCTGCTAACTCAGCTGTTGGGCTGCTAACGTGTCTTCAGGCTGCTTACAAACTTATTTAGACAACGTTTGAGAACATATTTTAGTTGTTTAATTGTATAAAGGCTGTAAGTTATACACAGTGTGCCGGTGAGCGGCTGTATCATGTTGTTTTTACATGTTTAAGGCCCAGGAGAGACGTTTAGCGAGCTAACGCGCCGTAGTGAGTGATGGAAGAGCCAACAGGCTGACATTACTTATTAAAAGAGACGCTGTGAGAAAACCACACATTAAAGCCTTTAGCAGGACTCTGCTGAGCCAGCCTGCTGGATCTGTGTCCCCTCTGACAGGGGAATGCAACTTTAGGGAGGCCATCACTGGTTTCACTGGTAATGCTGGAGTCTGCGATCAGCTGAGCATCTGCTGTTTTGGTTCTTTATCGTTTCATTGATGATATTCTGGGTTTGCTCTGCTGATCGCCACCTGTTCATCCGGAAGCTGCTGCTGTTTGTTCAGTTCAACCTAAAAGATGCTCCATTGATTCACCCCAGAGGGAATGAAATGCCTGTCACCACAAGATGTCAGTCCTTTAAAAAATTAGCTCCGTAATTTACATTTGGATCACGATCATAAAGAAATGCTGAAATGTTTCCTACAAAATACAATTGAAAAGCCGATATTGTGAAAAATGCTGCAAACATTTGACACCCAGTAAGAAGTGCTCTCCCCTGTGTAAGTCTCTTTTTCTGTTTCCGTTGGATATTTAAGATATTTTCCACTTCCAATGTTACATTTTTTAAATACATTTAAAGATTTTTTTTATTGTAGAGGATGTGTTTGCATTAATATGCCTTTAAATTTTATATTAGTTGCAAATCGTATGAAAATGACAATATTGTTGTTTACTGCAATAATTTCTGGGCCAATTTATCGTGCATCAAAATCACATCCAAGATTCTTCCGAGTCGCTGTGGATGGTGATGCGGTGACTCCAGTAGCAGTCAGTGTTCCAGCCAATCTCTCAGGCCTCTGACTGCAGACCAGCTGTATAGAGTCTCAGGACCAACATGCTAGCAGCTCCTCATCCAGGCAGCAGAGACGTTCCTGTCAAGTCTCTCGTTTTCTCTGGTGAAATACTGTATTTTGCCTCCCGTATTAATATCTTCTCTTAAATATCCCGTACTGTGCGCTTCGCCCTCCATCTTTACTTTCATCACCCCTTGCTCTGACGTTAGCTTGTCTCCCTCCTCACGTTTACGGTAGTGGTCCGTTGCTCGTCCCCCTTACGTTGGCGTCGCTCCCCCTCCGCTTGACATTTCCTGTATTCTCAAGTCCAAAACTTGACAGGTATGAGCAGAGATGATATTCTGCAGTAATGTGTCCTGGATGGATCAGATGTTAGCCAGCTCTGCTAATCCACCTCCTTTGCTTTTGCTGCTTCTTTTTAAACTTTAATCCAGGCAGAGAGATGCTGGAGTAGGGGATATGATCCTTGCTTGTTTCAGCCAGCTGAACACATTTCTCTCTGCAGGAATGTTTCAAGGGCAGCTGGACGTCTCACAAGCTGCTCCACAAAAAAGCAAGTATGTCCCCCGGCTCTGTGCGTCATGGAGTCCTGTTAACGTCCAGACGAAGTCACCTGAGTCACGTTTTGTTTTTCCAGAGGAAGACAAGCACCAGACTGAAGATAAGAACTGCGTGGAGAAGGACACCAACACAGATCCCTGGCTGGGATACCGCTACACAGGCAAACTACGGCCACACTACCCACTGGTGAACTCTCCCCCCGTTTCTAATATTCACTCTTTAATAATGCAAACTTCCTCCACTGTCTGGGAACGTTTGGAAGTTGATGTAGGAATTATCTGTTGGAGGACAAAATGATCTGGAAAACTACCTCCAGTTTTCTCTTTAACGTTGTCTACATGATCCGTCCTTCCAGTTGAGCTCAGGATTATTAGTCCCCTGATGAAGTCACACAAAACTCTTAATGTTTCCATGGAAACGACTGTAATGGAGACTCTCCATTACTGTATTGTTTCCAAAAGAGAAAATCGCCACCAAGTTCGATCTGCAGATTTTATTACGACGGAGTATTAGGGCCAGGCTCAGCAAAAAAAGGGAATAAAGTCATATAATAGTCAATCAAAATATTATAAATAATGAAGTCATAATATGACACTAAAGTTGTTGTTTGACATAAAGTCGTAATAACATGAGAATAAAGTCACACATGGATTAGAACCGAACCAGAGTTCACTTGAACCGGTCCCAGACCCAGATTACAGGTGGACCAGAGTTCGCTTAGCATTCACACCTCTCCAAACAAACCAGACTTTCTAAGTAAATGCACCGGAGTCGGGTCGAAGCGGACCGGAGTTAGAGTAAAGCGGACCGGAGTGAGAGTAAAGCGGACCGGAGTTAGAGTAAAGCGGACCGGAGTTGGAGTAAAGCGGACCGGAGTTAGAGTAAAGCGGACCGGAGTTGGAGTAAAGCGGACCGGAGTTAGAGTAAAGCGGACCGGAGTTGGAGTAAAGCGGACCGGAGTTAGAGTAAAGCGGACCGGAGTTAGAGTAAAGCGGACCGGAGTTAGAGTAAAGCGGACCGGAGTTAGAGTAAAGCGGACCGGAGTTAGAGTAAAGCGGACCGGAGTTAGAGTAAAGCGGACCGGAGTTAGAGTAAAGCGGACCGGAGTTAGAGTAAAGCGGACCGGAGTTAGAGTAAAGCGGACCGGAGTTAGAGTAAAGCGGACCGGAGTTAGAGTAAAGCGGACCGGAGTTAGAGTAAAGCGGACCGGAGTTGGAGTAAAGCGGACCGGAGTTGGAGTAAAGCGGACCGGAGTTGGAGTAAAGCGGACCGGAGTTGGAGTAAAGCGGACCGGAGTTGGAGTAAAGCGGACCGGAGTTGGAGTAAAGCGGACTAATTGTTGTTGCTGTGATCTAACTTGTGTTCTCGGTTCCAGACCCCCATGCGACCGGTTCCTGGTGACATCCAAAGACCCGACTATGCGGATCATCCCAGAGGTAACAGAACTTTTTCATGGCTCTACACAATCAGGACAGGTAACAGGCCAGCTTTAAGGTGTTTGTCAAAGCAGTGGATTCTCTCTTGGTTGGTACTGACTCAGTCCATAGTGGTAATAACTGGTTTGACTGTGGACAGATCCACTGGTTTCCAGTTGATGAGAGTCTCCTGGCCGTTGATCATCCTAACTGATGTCTTTTCCTCTGAAGGTGGCCGTTTGGCTCTAAGTGGACTGTTAAAACCTGATGCTCGGACTCTGAACTGTAACTGGCCCCATGTTTTGATAAGTTGCTAGATTTGCTTCTAGTTGCTGAGTATAGCAACAAAGTTGCTAAGTTGGCAACAGGACTTCTGTCATCCGGACCGTAGCCACTCTTGGCCACGCCTCTCTGAGTGTTTTGGCTCCGCCCACTTTAGCGGGGCAAAGCGCCACAGGGGGTTAGCTGCAATTTGTTTGTTTTCAGAACCGAACCAGTTTAACCCAACTGTCCGGGTTCTGGACCTGGGCCAGGTGGAACCACACAGTTCCTGGGATCCGGTCGGTTGGGTTCGGTCGGGTTTTATCTGGTCGGGTTGGATCGGATCCAGTCGGGTCGGATCCAGTTGGATCCGGTCAGGTCGGATTCGGTCGGGTTTTATCTGGTCGGGTTGGATCGGATCCAGTCGGGTCGGATCCAGTTGGATCGGATCAGGTCGGAACCGATCCGGTCGGGTCGGTGTTCTCCATCAGGATGGTTAACCCTGTGGCTCCCTGTGGTTTCTGATCGGACCATCTTGTGTCGCCTCATGTTGGGTTTATTTATGGGCCGAGCCGTAACCGTGGCAACCTTTGTACCACAGATCCATCCGTACTCGGGTAGCCATGGTTACCGTCTCCCTTCGGCGCCGACTGTTTGTTAACGCGGACTAATGTTTCAGAAAGAAGCCGGAGCGCTATGAGGCCGTATTTTACATGCAGGTGCTCCGAAGCGCTCTGTTCCTAAGCAACCGCCCAACCTGCAGCGTCCTGCTGGGCGCTGGACGTAATCAATGATTAATGAGGCCCGTTTGGGCCAAAGTGCTGTTTTTGAGTAAAACTGCTCGTGTTTTCCCGTTCCTCCCGCCGCAGTCGGACTCGGCAGCGTGAGTGTCATTAGAGCTGCGGCTGAGCGCAGCCCTGCAGGAGCAGCCAGTTATTCATAGCGCCGCAAGGAGCCTTTCATGCTTCTTCTGTTTAGGATTCAGGCTGGAAGAGCTGCTCGCTATAAGCTCTTCATGTGCTGCTCCAGTCTGCTGAGGCTCGCTTTCTGTTGGCACTGCATTCATTAGAAGACATATTATTATTATTATTTCTCCCTGTAGCTTTACAGAAAACACTCTGTCTCTGAACTACAAACTGAAACAGTTCTTTTGGTTTTCTTGCTTCATATTTTATTAATAACATTCTGAATTGCTGGAGCTTCATGAAGGGTTTCAACTCGGTCTTTAAACAGTTTCCACATCTCAAAGTCTTCCAGAACACAAAGACCCAACTTCATTTTCATGTCACCTCTCCAGACTTCCCTCTCTCTCTCCAGCCGCCTGTCCTACCAGGAGAATCCCAAAGCGCTCCCAGGAACGTAGTTCCTACAGCGTTTCCTGGATCTTCAGCTGGAAGACAGGAAACGCTGCAGGGACTCGGTCTGTTTCCTCTTTTGGTCCGGTCGACCCGGTTCTGCTGGACCCAGAACATCTGCTCCACCTCCAGCTGCTCTGAGTCAAACCAACCTGTTCCCCTCCTGGCCTGTGGGGGCGCTGCACCAAGAACCACTGAAGGAAACGACACAAAAACCTCTGAAGACACTGAGAGCAACTTCCTTCTTCACCAGATGGAAACAAGATGGAGGATTTTAGCGGTTGGAGGATTTCTCTTTAGGCTAAAGATCAGGAGCCATTTCTGCTGCTAGCGCTAGGCTAGCATGTTTAGTTTGGTTGTATTTACCCAGAATGCCCTGCGCTGTAGTCCACTTCCTGCTTTTGGAGCGGTCTCTGGTCCGCTTGGCGTTCACATTCAAACCGAACCCAGACTGAGGTTTGGAGGACCAGAGGTCAGAGGTCGATTAGCGTTCACACCTGACCAACCGAACTGGACTTTGACTAGGCAAATTGACTGGACTTGGATTGGAGTGGACCGGGGTTCTTCATTCACTGGACTGTAGTGGATGATGAACCTGTAGAAACTGTCTTGTCTTCCGTCGGTTCATCAGGTGAACGTTTAACATTTCAGTCTGAAAAACAGATTAAACTAAAATCTGAGCCTGGAAGGTTGAAACTGCAAAGTGTTGCGTTCAGGCTCCTGTAGGAAATCTGCCTGTAGGGATCCTTGCTTTGCTTTCTGGTAGTTCCTGCTTATGCTGTAGTTCATGTAGTTTGGTCTCTAATAATTGTTTAACCTCTCTAAGCTTGCAGGAGTCAGGCGCCACAGAAGGTAAAACTCAGTAAAGGTTTTCTTGTAATGTCTATTTACAGTGTAGCTGATGAGTCCTTCAGCTGTGATGGAGTCAGAGTTACTAAAGCCCTGCTGTGTGTCTGTGAGGACGACCAGCAGCTGCTCTTAGAGGTCGTCCAGAGGTCATCTGTCTGATGGTGGTTGTCTCCGTCCCACAGGGATGTCCGAGTCCGAACAGTTCCTGAAGGGGACGTCTCAGATCAAGGTCCTGTCTCCTGAGGACATCGAAGGCATGAGAGTGGTGTGCAAGGTAACTCCGCCGACCTCTGACCTCTCACTGTGTGAAGCTGTGCTCTGACCTCTGACCTCTGTGCAGCTGGCACGGGAAGTCCTGGACATCGCCGCCATGATGGTGAAGCCGGGCGTCACGACGGAAGAGATCGACCACGCCGTTCATCTGGTATGGCAGCAGAAACGCAGAGCAGAACGATTTCCTTCTGCTGAGACAGAAACATGGAAAACTACTAGAGATGTGCCGATCAGGCTTTTTCCTGCCGATACCGATCACATGATTTTTTTAAATTTTTTTTAATCATAAACACTACCGGTTACATTATGTGGAAAAGGGAACCATGAATTCACCTTAATTTAGACAAAAACTTGTTTTTAATAACTTTTTCCAAGAAGAAAACTAAACAAAACAGACATTGTGCAAATTGTCCTGCTATCAGTAAAACTATCTTTAACAGACTGATAACATATGGAGGCTCTGAAGAGGCTAAATAAAACCTCAACATTGCCAAAAAGATTAAAGTATAAAACTTAACATTCAAAGGCAAATACAGGATCCATTACAATAAACAATCCTGTTTTACTGAATGAAAACTTCCTGTTAGCATGGCGGCTAGCTGATTACTGCTAGTTCTGAGTGGCTGTTTCTGACTGAGCGCAGTAATTATGCAGAGCAGGGAGGAGATCCATTATTTTTTTAGAGATTATCTGTCTCATGTTAGGACAGCGAAAGTTTTAATACGTATGTAAAATGTATTTTTTAGGTTAGATGCTGCAGCTTTAAGCAGAGGTTCGGTGTGAGAGTCACTACCAGGTGGAGCAGAAGCGGCGCTCCGTCTGTGAAATATTACTACCTGTAGCGTAGCAGCGGTTCAACAGCGAGAGCAGAACCAGCGTCTTACATCGCAGCTCCAAGACTTAAATCATTTTGCGGGTTGTTTGTTTAGCTTTCTGACCGTCATGCTAATCCTGGTGAGTGTTTGTAGCTGTGCTCTGCTTTACCTGCTATCTGATCCTCCATATGTCAGGTATGGCATTGTTTTTATGTCTATTAGCTTCGTCGTGTTGATGCATTTTGACCTGCTTCAATTTTCCGCTGCAACACGCAAACGTCCCCAGCCACTCAGTGCGTCATAGTTATAGTTCCACATCGCTTAGGATTTGTTGCTGCGCGTTTTGTGCAGAGTGAAGGAAAGAGGAGACCAGCTGCACAGGCAGGCTGAGAAATGAGATGCAGGTGATCGGTTTGTGTGATCAGCAACAGGAGAAGCTGCTCAGATGTTTCGTCAGCTTCCAGGTGAATCAGCTGCAGCAGCTAAGGTCTTTCATTAGCATCATTAGCATCATTTCACAGCGTTTGTCATCAGGCTGCAGCAGGACGGCTCCCCAGAGGGAAACCTGCTAACGTCTGAGCGGCTTTATGTTCACATTATCCGTCTGCTGAGAGCCTCATAGCGCCGTCATCATAAAGGCTGATCAGTAATGAAAGCTCTGATCGGTTGTACGTGGCTCTGCTCTGATGCAGCCACCGCTGGTTCTGCTGGGTCGGCACCCACCAGCTGCTGGTTCTCTGTGTTCCAGGCCTGCGTGGCGAGGAAGTGCTACCCGTCTCCTCTCAACTACTACAACTTCCCCAAGTCCTGCTGCACGTCTGTCAACGAGGTGATCTGCCACGGCATCCCGGACCGGAGAGCTCTGCAGGACGGAGACATCCTGAACGGTCAGCTGGGCGGGGCATCAGGGAGGAGGGGGCGGAGAATCGGAGGGGGCATTATGGGAGAGGGGGCGGGCCATCAGGGGTATTAATGATGAACGGTTTCTCTCTGATGATGAATGTTTTATCCAGTTTTAGCTTCTCTCTGCTGCCACTCGTCTCCCGCCGCTCCGCTCTGACAAGACGGATCGTTTCATTATCCTACAGTCAGACCCCCCCACATGGCAGATCCTCCTTTCTGCAGCTTCTCATGATTAATCGGATAAAAAAGCTCCACATTCTGCAGATTTTTAACTTTCCTCTTGAGCCTTTTTTATACATAATAAATATATCACTCAGTCTGACCAGTTTTTCACCAAAATCAACAAATGGCTGCATTTTCTCACAGTGATGATTAATTCTGAGTTTATTGCAAAAGTGTTTGAAAACTTGGGGTTGAAGTGACTCCAACTCCCACCTGCAGGTGGCAGTATTTATTCTACGACTCTGCCGCGTCAGCCTGACTTCAACTGACGAGTTACAAAATTCACATTTAGCAGAAATGTAGAACCACAAAATAAAAAAAATCACAACAATCCCAAAGTCCAGGAGGAGCTGATTAAAAGATGCAAATGAACAAATAATTCCTTTTTGAAATGAGAAATGTTTTGTGACAGCATTCCTTCATCATTTGTTGCAAAGGTCGCTGATTGTTTTTACAGTCTGCATCCTTAACGATCAATCAATTACTAAATTAATCGACAGTTATTGATTGATCTGCTTAATTGATTTTGCCCTAATTGAGTCGGACATGTTTGTCTTCCGCAGTGGACATCACTGTCTACCATAACGGTTTCCATGGCGACCTGAACGAGACCTTCTTCGTGGGCGAGGTGGAGGAAGAAGCCAAGAGGCTGGTGCAGACGACGTACGAATGTCTGATGCAAGCCATCGACTCGGGTACGAAGGCGCTCCGCTGCCGTGTGTTTGGTGTCTGACGGTGTCTGACCCCAGTGTCGCCCCCGCCCACAGTGAAGCCCGGGGTGCGCTACCGGGAGCTGGGGAACATCATCCAGAAGCACGCTCAGGCCAACGGCTTCTCCGTGGTGCGCAGCTACTGCGGCCACGGCATCCACCGGCTTTTCCACACGGCGCCCAACGTCCCACATTACGCCAGTGAGTCGCAGCGGGAAGCTACGGCAGGCCAGTTTAACATAAAATCACCACATTCCACAGATCTGAACATGAATTTTATTACACGCATTTTAATCAAAACATATTGACAAAATGTGCAACATCTTCAGTTCAAAAACTTTGTTGTGGGTGAGCTAAAATCATCAACGCTTTAAAGGCCCAGCCATGAATATTTATATCTGAATTGAGAAAGACCCATGTGATGCCACTGTGCTGTCCGATCTGTTGCCTGCAGAATTTGGGGTTTTCTGCATAAAATTGTCAGAAAATGTCACCATACAGAAAACTTGAAGACTGCTTCAGAAATCTGGGTGTTTTCTGTCCTGTTTATCATGAAACTGACCCTAAAAAACATGGTGGATACAAGAGGAGTGCTTTTATGTCACTAATTTCACTCAAGATTTTAAAGTCTGCTTCCTCGAGCTGAAAACGACTAAATTTGTGTTTCTTGTTTAGCCAGAATTTAATTAGAGATATCTTAAAGGGCCAGTGTCATGTAAAATCAACATTTTGATCTTTCCATCATATTTTAATGTTTTTCCCTAATCAAAAACGAACCTGCAGGGTTTCTTTGATTCTGTCATGTTTGAGAAATACTTTGTTTACATGGCAACCATTCAGCTGTGCAAAATGCCTGGGTGGACCTAGCCCCGCCCTCAAGGCGCAGCTCCTCCCCCTCTCAGTTCCTTCAGACTAGCCAGCAGCAATTAGCAAACAGCTGATGGAGCTGATGAGGTCATTATAGGAGCTGCTGCTCAGAGCGATGCTGGTAAAACCATTAAAGGGTTAACAGAGGAGCCATGTTGGGACGACCTCCTGGAGGCGGAGCCTCAGGAAGAGAAGGAGCTTTTAAAGAGACAGAGGCCCAATTTAAAGTGCTAAATCAGGAAGTAAAGTCGTATTCGATAGTTACATGATTTTTATAATAACTGAGAGTAACATAGTTACTGGATTGTTCTTTAAAATGGAAAACTTGTATTACTGCCCCTATAATGAACCAACATGTTTGATTTCTGGAATGTGTGATGAAGTGTATTTTATGCTATAACGGCCTGCCATAGAGGATCTGGTCGGGACTCTTTCCATCACCCTCATTTCTGTCTTTTTCCCCAGAAAACAAAGCGGTTGGGGTCATGAAGCCGGGTCATGTGTTCACCATTGAGCCAATGATCTGCGAGGGTGAGTGACGCTGCGGGTCGCCTGCAGGACGGTGGTCCGGCTCTGGCTAATGCCCGTTGTGTGTGTGTGTCCAGGCGGCTGGCAGGACGAGACGTGGCCCGACGGCTGGACGGCGGTGACCCGGGACGGGAAGCGGTCGGCCCAGTTCGAGCACACCCTGTTGGTGACGGAGACGGGCTGCGAGGTTCTGACGCGCCGCCTGGAGGACAACGGCCGCGCTCACTTCCTGGCCCAGATGTAGGCGCCGCCGGAACCGGCGCCCAGGACTGGACCCGACCAGACGCCCGGCACCGCAAACTCACTCACAGCTCAAAGGAAACTCTGAATTAAAATGGGTTCCTCAGATGAAGTGGAAGTTCTGGAATGTGTCTGTAAAGTTTTCTCAGTTTGGTCAGTCGTCCGGAGGAAGCGGATATTTATGAAGTTCACCCACGCTTTGCCAGAACCTTCCTGGAGGTTCTTCTCCAGGGAGAAAAAGTTCCTGGAAAGTTCTGGAAAAGTCCCAAAAGAATGAGTTTAGGTTTGGAGAGTCAGTGAAGTTTAAATCTTTATTTCCAGAGCAGAATGCGGCGCAGAGCTGCAGCTTCAACTCAAACCATCATCAAACGGCCATCCCGAGCTAGCTTAGCTTAGCTTAGCTTAGCTTACGATGCAGCTGCTGCATGACGGAGGTTCTGGTACCGTGAGCTCTGGTGTAGCAAAACGAGCCTTAACGTGTGGATGTGTGACCTCTGACCTGCTCGTCTCACCTTCATCCTGCGTCACCTGGATGCCGTCGTTGTTTCTCTGCACTCTTTGTACTTCTGATGGAGTAATAAATGACTCTTCTGTAGCTCTGTGTGGCTCGGTTTGTCCAGAGATCCGGACCGGATCGGCGGTCCGAACCGGATTGGCAGACTGGAGGTGATGCTCCAGGAAAAATAACCAGGATTTATCAGCTCCTAACTTTCCCAACTTATTCAATTATACTGTGTGACGTAAAGCAATTTAATTTTTGTTTATACGGAGAACCAATCCTGTCAAAATTGGCAAACAAAAAAGAAATTAATGACTAGATTAACTAATTTGGAAAAAGGAGCATCAAATAAATAAAAATTTTCCCAACTTATGAGTATACAGTGTGACGTGTTTATAAGGAGAACCAATCCTGTCAAAATTGGCAAACAAAATAGAAGTGATTTGATAATACAGTTTGACAAATGTATAATTTTCAACAGTATTAAATTACTACTTTTACTCAGTTTTATTTCCAATATTATTGTTTTGTTAATTGGCTTCTGATTTATTTTCCTCAATATTCTGTTTTAACTTAATAATTTTTTTACATTGATTTTTGTCTATTTAGATGTTTTTGATCCAGTCAGCTTCTATTGGTCAACATCTATATCGAAGCTCGAAGTTGAGATTCTATTTTTGGTTCCAGTATTTGCCATATTACTTTATCAAGGCCACCAGCAACCCTCCCAAACCCACTGAGGGACAAGGGTGTCAAGAAAATGGATGGATGGACTTCATCAAGGCTTTTATTTTCATTGCCAATTGTGGCAGGATCAGCTCTCCATAGTATATGAAAGAATTCCAACTCAAACACATAAATTCAATGTTTTATCTTTTTAATGTGTAATCATTCACTGGTAAACGGTTCATTTCTGGTAAATTATTGATTAATGTGATCATTTCTTCTGAGATGTTTCGGCACTCTCCTCCCTCCATCCCAGCTCTGACTGTCGAACTGAGAAACACTCAGGGTTTCCTCTGATGTGATTTAATCTATACGTTTCCTGTGCCACCCTGAAACAGTGAGGCACCGTGAAGCTGACGGTGGAGGATAAAAACCCAGAGTAAAACCAGACATCAGAACCGGCTCCGGTTCTACTCAGGAGAAACCTTCATGACGGCCCGGATGCTGTGGAGCAAACACAGGAATAACTGAGCAGCTGCTGCTGCTGTGTGAGCATGTTGGCGACGAACCGGGTCGGTACCATTGGGAGTTCCTCATCAGCTCTATGGCGTCGTTGACCTGCTCCAGCGCCATGTTGTGGGTGATGAACTCGTCCACCTTCACCTTGTTCTCCAGGAAGGCTCTCACCATCTCCGCCACGCCGTCTTTAGCTTTAAACCCTGAGGCGGAGAATCCGGTCCAAACGGATCAGAACCGCACAAGACAACAAGACTTTATTTATACAGCAGCTTTTAACCAGACAGTTCAGAGTGAAAGAAGTAAAGACATAATAAAAGAAAACACATGAATTGAATTTAAACAGGTTTAGATCAGTAACTTTTTAAAGTGCAAATAAAATGTTTTGTGCTCTAATGCAGTGGTCCCCAAACCCCGGTCCACGGTTGGTACCGGGCCGTGCAAGAAATAGTGAAATATTTCCGTTTTATGTATTATTTGAGTCTGGAGGATCTTTTATTTTGAAAATCCTTTAACCGGATTCTCTCGGTTACTTGCGCCAACACTGAGGCCACAAGCAGCAAAATGAGTCAGAAACAGATCAGATGTCTTTGGAAAGTTTCTTTGCAAAGGGGAAAAGGCCCAGAGAAGAGACAGGAGAATGGATTTATCCCGGACCGGTAGGTGAGTCCCACATTACAAGCCGCTCTGCGTAACATGCGGCGACCGGCTGCTAATGAGGCAATGAAGCTTCAAGCTGCTTCACCACGTAGAGACCAAGCAGGCTGTGGATATAAGCAACACTTCAGGTGTTATTGTCTCTCATCACTCCCAGATGGGACCGTCTGGTTGCAGAGAAACAAGCTCAGGGCTCCGTTAGTCAGTATCGTGAGTTAAAATTTTCACAAAAGTAAAATGTTCGTTTTTGTGGCGCCTCTGTATCTTATTTTGAAGGGATGTGTAAACGTTACCATAGCAACCAGAGGCAGAGCGTTTGGGCAGTGGTCGAGAGGAGATGAGTAGAGCTTGTGAGTCTTAAGTCTGGTTTAGACGGAAAAATGTAAGAATGTCGGCCTATTCTCCAAACTTCTGTGACTATGCTTTTTCATAGTTAACATGTTTAACTGAATAAACATAATATTATATAATAATGACCTATAATAATAAACATTTCCACATATCATCTCCGATATCCACCGGACTCTCGGTTGCGCGATATGTCAGCTGTTTGGGATTCCCCTCTGTTCTTACGTCACCGCGCTTTTTGATTGGCTACCTGTCACATTCAACAGGTCGTATTCTCGTTCCCAGTCAGGAAAAACCACACAGGCTGCGATAAAAGGGCCAAGACAACCCAAATTGGGCATATTCAGGATTTAGTGAGAACACCAACATGCAGAAGCCTTTTCTGATCTAGTGGTGAGCAGCAGAATGAATGAGTGAGAACTCATTCTGCAGAAGATGAAGATGTTTTATTGTTTTTTTTTAAATAATCCAGTAAAAAAAAAAGCTGTAATAACTGAATCTACTAAAAACAAAGCTATGAACTACATTTTCAGAATCTTGTTGGGACACGAGTCGTCTAATTCTGGCGATGTTTCCAGCTGGTAATATTCTGTCTATAAATTTGATCTGCTCGTGAAGATCAGGATCCTGATGCCCACAGATTCATGGCTTAGTCAAAGCATTTTAAACCAACAGGCTGAAGGTGGGCGATCATTTTTAACCGGACAACTAAAACTTCAGTTTTATCTTTATTTAGTTGGAGGACATTTGAAACTGAGTGTAATCTGGTGAAAGACTCGTGTACAGCTGCTGTCATCAGCATGACTGTCAGCAGAACCAGGACCGCCGCAGAGCGACAGGCTCACCTCCAAACACGGTGCCCTTCCAGGTCCGCCCGCAGATCAGGTGGCTCGGTCGGATGGTGATGTCGAATATGTCGGTCCAGCCGACCACCACGCTGACGCCCCAGGCCGCCATGCTGGACTCCAAGGCGCTGCGCTGGACGGACCAACAGAACACGGTCAACCCGGTTCCTCTCTCCAGACTAACACAGAGCATCGGTCCCTCACCATGACCTCCACGTTCCCCACGCACTCCAGGGAGAAGTCCACCCCTCCTCCGGTCATGCCAGAGATCACCTCATGGATGGGCTGGCTGTGGTCTTTTGGGTTCAGGAAGTCGGTGGCGCCCAACTCTTTGGCCTTCTCGGCTTTGTCCGGGTTGATGTCGACGGCGATGATCCTGCTGGCTCCTGCCGCCTTGCAGCCCATGACAGCAGCCAAACCCACGGCTCCCAGACCGAACACGGCGCAGCTGGAGCCCGGTTCCACCTGGACACACGGAGGACCTCTGAAATACGGAAACACAACGTAATCCCAAACTTCTGCCACCTGGGACCGGATTAAACAGAACAGAGTTAATCTCATGGTCTGTTATTGGTCAAAACATTAAAATTGAATAGCTTAGCAAATGCTAACAGCTTATGCTGCCAGCCTCATGCTAAACATGTTATTTAGTGTAAGCTAATGGTAAATATACCAACGTATTATTTAGCTTAAGCAAACACTAAGGTACTATGCTAACATAATATTTAGCAGATGCTAAAGCTACATGCTTGTTGATATCCAGGATGTGTCCAGAGCGGGTCGCATCATTACTATTAAAGTCTTGACTCACTTCAAAGTAAAAGCATGACATTCTAGTTTAACTCTTAAAAACTAAGAAACAAATAGTTTTATTTTCCAATGAATAAAACTTCTTAACTAATTACAAACTTTATTTGACTGAAAGTTTAAAAAGCAGCTAAAAGAAACGTTCTCTGTGCTGTTAGCGGACTAGTGGCAGTGCGGGGCCACGGCTCTCAGGTCCCTGAGGCGTCCCACCTTGGCGGTGTTCACCGCGGCTCCGTAACCGGTGCAGATCCCGCAGCCCAGCAGGCAGACCTTGTCCAGAGGAGCCGCGGGGTCGATCTTGGCCACAGCGATCTGGTTGATGACGGTGTACTCAGAGAAGGTGCTGGTTCCCATGAACTGGTGGATCCTCTTCCCCTTACAGGTGAACCTGGATTCCACTCCGGCCATAATTTCTTGACGAATTCTGGTCCTTATCAAGATAGTTAATGAGATAAAGAGCTGAGTTTGTTCTTTACTGGAAAAATGGCACCAGAAAAGGCTGAGGATGGAGCGCAGCAGGACAGTCTCACCATGCTTTCTCACACTGGTTGGTCCTCGGACTCTTACAGAACCGACATTCCTTACACTGGCAGAGGAAAAGAGGGATCGCCTTGTCTCCTAGGAGACCAAAAGGAGACACTAAATATTTACTTTGAAGCTATACGTTTAGGTAACAAGCTAAATATTTAATTTGTGTACTAAATATTTAGCTTGCAAACTTAATATTTATTTAGGAACTATGATATTGTAATGTTCTGGGTTCGATTCCCGGCCTGGGGTCTTTCTGCATGGAGTCTCCATGTTCTCCCTGTGCATGGTGGGTTTTCTCCGGGTACTCCGGTTTCCTCCCACAGTCCAAAAACATGACTGTCAGGTTAATTGGCCTCTCTAAATTGCCCCTAGGTGTGAGTGTGTGTGTGTGTGTGTGTGTGTGTGTGTGTGCATGGTTGTGTGTCCTGTGTGTCTCTGTGTTGCCCTGTGACAGACTGGCGACCTGTCCAGGTGACCCCGCCTCTCGCCCGGAACGTTACCTGGAGATGGGCACCAGCACCGCTCCTGACCCCACTGAGGGACAAGGGTGAAAGAAAATGGATGGATGGATGGATGGATATTGTAATGAATGATTGACATGGTGACAAACGAGATGCATTCTTATTCTCTTCTGACAATCTAAATAGCCCAAATTATTGATGTTAATTTATGACTCTGTACGTTTTACATGGCGTCTCCTAGAAGGACGGCGGGTTCTGGCCAGAAACCTGCCGGTTCTCCAGAAAGGAGGAAGGAAAGAAGCTCCATGCAAAGTGGAGGCAGCAGCAGGTGACCTGTTGACTGGTTGGTTAGAGTCACATAAACATCAGCCTCCTGTCCACCAGTGGACGGTTTGGACTCACCGGGGTGAAACTCGGTGACTCCAGGTCCGACACTCTCCACAATGCCAGCGCCCTCGTGGCCCAGGACCGTGGGGAAGCCGCCTTCGGTCATGCTCTCCAGCAGGTGGTACAGGTCTGAATGGCACACCGAGGTTGCCACTATCTGCACCAGAAAGTAACCATGACAACAGCCATGTCAGGGGGTTTTAGCCTTACCAATGACCTTCTGATGACAAGAAGTGGTGACTCACCTTGATGCGGACCTCACCAGCCTGCGGAGGAGCCACCTCAATCTCCTCGATGGTGGCCGGCGTGTTGGGCGCCCAGGACACTGCCGCCCTGCATCTGATGACCTGACAGCCCAACAGAAAAGTCCGTTATTCAGCATCTTCACTGTTACAAAGGCTCGGGTGGACATTAATGTTTGTTATTCTGATTGAACCAGGTGTTGGTCGGTTTGGCCTGGGAGAGGAAGGTGCGCCACCCAGTGGTGAGTTCTCTCAATAGCACTTTCAGCAGCTGCAGAAAAACCGTGTTTCTGAGAGTGGAGATGTGCAGCTGGTGCCGACGGTTTCGGTTGGGGTGGATGTGCGTTCCTGACTTGTTGTAAGTGTTTTGTTGTTAAATGTGTTAAGGTAGTTTTATTTAGTGGTTTCGCCTGTGCGGTATGATGACGTTGTTCGTTGGGCCGTTGTTAGCATGCTGCACATTGTTAGCTTTTCAATGTGGGGTACACCTTCAGAAATTCTCTCAGATCAGGAGACCAACTTCCGTGGGGTGGAACGAGAGCTACAACAGGCCATAGCGAATGTGTCTCCTTACCTGCAGCAATCCCTTGCCAAGCAAAGGATTGCTTTCAAGTTCAATCCCCCTGGTGCCCCTCATTTTGGTGGAGTGTGAAAGAGAAATATGTTCTGTTAAAACTGCTTTGTATGCCACTGTCGGGGCCCAACCATTGCCAGAAGAGGTGCTCAGGACAGGCCTTGTTGAAGTGGAGGGAATTTTGAACTCAAAACCCTTAGGTTATGTATCCTCCAGCATTGCTGACCCTGTAACACCAAATCATCTGTTGATGGGGCGGCCGGACGGGTCTCTGCCCCAGGTTGTGTACCCTGCAACTGAACTTCCCAGCAAACGCCTCTGGCGGTATTCACAAGCTTTGGCAGACCATTTCTGGTCTAGATTTATCAGGGAATACCTTCCCAATTTACAAGTCAGACAGAAATGGTGGACTTCTCAAGATGACCTGGTTGAGGATACGGTGGTCATGCTCATGGATCCTTAACTTCCCAGAGCACTCTGGCCAGTCGGACGAGTGACCAAGTTGCATCCAAGTGCTGACGGCCGCATCAGGTCTGCAGATATTCGAGTGAAGGACCGAGTCTACACCCGACCGGTGACGAAGATGATTGTTCTTCCTGCAGTACCTGAGGATTCCAACAGCCACGGTTCATCATCAGAGACTTAAATTGTTGCCTTTGTTTAGAAACAAATGTACTTTATACATTTGGGGGCGGCTGTTACAAAGGCTCGGGTGGACATTAATGTTTGTTGTTATTCTGATTGAACCAGGTGTTGGTTGGTTTGGCCTGGGAGAGGAAGGTGCGCCACCCAGTGGTGAGTTCTCTCCATGGCACTTTCAGCAGCTGCAGAAAAACCGTGTCTCTGTGTGGAGATGTGCAGCTGGTGCCGACGGTTTCGGTTGGGGTGGATGTGCATTCCTGACTTGTTGTAAGTGTTTTGTTGTTAAATGTGTTAAGGTAGTTTTATTTAGTGGTTTCGCCTGTGCGGTATGATGACGTTCATTGGGCCGTTGTTAGCATGCTGCACATTGTTAGCTTTTCACCTGCGAGTACATGTTGCATAGTATTTCAAGTATTTTGGTTTATTGCTGTTTTGTGAGCTCTTGTTAGTATCGGTACATGTTGATGTCCCTGTTTATTGTGAATTTTAAGTTACTTCACGTGGGTAAACCCCTTTAACTATCGGTCGCAGCATTTGATGAGTGTGTGGTCAGTTTGTGGCCAGCAGGTGTCGCTGCTGCCACTTGTACTTGATAAATGTGTGAGATGAATTAATGTGGGCTTATTTCTGTTATGATCTAGACCACATCTCCAACTCCAAGCCGCCCTCCTGCTGCACATCTGTACCGCTGCTGTAATGACTCAATAAAGAGAGATTGCAAAGAAATCCCATCTACAGTTTGTCCTGATCGACACAGTGGCGAGTGTGAATATCCCACCAGCCTCAACTTCAAAGTAGATCCTCATCTACAATCACTGAGATCCTGCGCAGGATGAGCTGCTGATATTACAGAAATAGTTTGGGTGGTTTAGCCTGTCAGAGAACAAATGGAGGTTCATTTTTCAGGCATATTTTACTCATACTTTTTATTCATTTATAAATGTTTTTAGTTTCAAACCAAATATTTAGTGAGCTAGCTAAAAAAAACTAAATATGTAGCTTGCAATATTTTGTTATGGATTTCAAAATGTATTTAGTTAGTTAACTAAAAGTTTAACTTGTTCAAGAAGTATTTAGTTAGCAAGTTAAATATGCAGCACCAAACTACATAAATTAACTCCAAACTAAGTTTTTAGCTCAAAGCTAATTTAGTTTGGAGCTAAATGTTTAGCTAACTAACTAAAAGTTTTGTTTACAAACTAAATCAATTAACTAAATTTTTAGCTAACACACAGATTCACTTGCTGATAACCGGAAATGGACTACCAAAATAAAAGCTGGGTCTCGCCACTGTCTTATCATTATTTATGTCTCATTGTTTCATACTGGCGGCTCTCAGAGGAGACGCCTCAGCTCCAGGTTTGGATGCAGCTTCTCCTCCCGACATCGTCTTCTTCACTGTCTCCTCATCTTTTATATACATAAATTATAGGAACATTTTTTCATGATTCCCCAAACATTGGCTGAATATCTGCTTGTATGTTATTGTAATAAATACATTTTCATGAAAACATTTTGACATTTATTTTTGTAAGATTTGCGTTTGAAGCTCTGACTACATACAGGTTGATACAAATTAAATATGAAATAATTACGTATTTTAATGTTTCTTGCATTATCCAGAGCTAAGAAATAATGGAAGGCATCAACTCAAAAGTTGTTCATTATTCACTTATAACTTATTAATCTCAACTGACTAATCAGATCTTATCAGTCAGTTGAGACTGATAAGTAAATAGTGTCATAAAGGGAACAAAGGTTTTCATTTCATATTGGACTTCACTTATAAAAGACTGAACTTTTATTGTGGGGTGTTAAACCACAGAAAATGATAAGGAGCCTGTGACATTTTTCTAACACCAACTGATGTGCAAGATTATTATTTATTGGATTCAGTGGTGGGAAGTAACGAAGTACAAGTACTTCGTTACTGTACTTAAGTACAATTTTTGTGTATCTGTACTTTACTTAAGTAGATTTAATAATGGGTACTTTCTACTTTTACTCCACTACATTTTACAGTAAGTATCTGTACTTTCTACTTCACTACATTTCTACAAACTGTCTCGTTACTCGTTACATCCAAGTCTCGTTGCTCTTTTTACCGTTAAAATGTGAAGTTCAGGGATTTAAGGTGGCGCCGTAAAATCCCAGCAATAACGTGACTTAGTGTCTGTTGTCACCCATCGGCTCCACCTTTACTCGCTGCGGAGCTCCAGACATGCGCAGTGGTTTCCTCTGAGCGGGAGAAGATGTCTGTCTAATGTCAGTAATATAATAGCTGCATAAATCATAAGATATGGTGACATGTAAAATCAGCAGCGCTTCACTTTCACAGACGGTGGGACTTCGTCCAATTTTTAACGTCACTTGGAAGGAAAGCTTAAATAAAGGTAAGATCTGTGGACGTGATGCTAGCAAAGCTAGCTGTATTGACTGAAACACATGTTGCATCTGCGATGACTGACATGTCGCAGATATGGGACAACGCTGTGACCAAAGTGCAATATTGTAATATGACATTCATGGACGATCCGATTCTTCTGGACGGATCTTGACCAAGTCCTATAGTACTGAAGCCTCACTGAGAGCCGTTCTTTGTTCTTGTAATGCTCTGCGTACACTGCAGTAGCTATTTTATTTCATTAAAATATCTTTATATTTAATTGGTGAATAAATAAAACAAGAACATAAGAACGCAGAGCATGCTCATTGCTCTTTGTTTTCGTCACCTGTCATGGTGGCAGACGTTGCAGCAGGAGGGAGGATGAGAACAGTCACGGTGCTCCTCCTGCTTGGTTACTTCTTGCTTATTGGGCCTTGGACAGTGTTCATAGTTGAGCGTTGTTAATTGCTATGTTTAATGGTGCAGACAATTATTATTTCTGACATTGGCAATATGGGCAACCGCCCAGGGTGTTATTTCTTTAGGGATGGCAGGAGACCTCTGTGTATTGTGGCACAGAGATGAAAGCAAAACAGAATGAAGAAGAGTTTGAATTGATACTGGTTACATTTATTTCAGCTCTAAGTATTTAATATCTAGGTGTTTTTATGGGAAAGTGAATCTTTCAGATCAATTTGAGAAGCAGTTTTGATAGGTGCACTTAATGTTATTGTCATGTAGCCACGGGGTGCTGGTTTTGATTTGGTCTTGGGTTCGGTGGTCCAGACTAAAACTCTGCTACGTGGCTCCTTGGTTCCATGTCCTCCTCTGCCAGTTGGATTTCTTTCAAAATAAATGTGTGGCAAATAAAGTGAAGTTCATGTTATGTTAGGACAGGAGACCAGATGTTTCCATCCCTGAAATTATGATGCATAGAATCACATATCTAAGTCTAAACTATGTTACAGAGTAAACTCAATAAAAACATGTTTTATCTGTGGCATATCAGTTCACTTAATGATATTAGTGATTAGGTAATGCATTCAGCAAGTACTTTTACTTTTAATACTTAAGTATTTTTAAAAACCAGTACTTTTTTACTTTTACTTAAGTAGAATGTTAATGTGGTACTTTGACTTTTACTTGAGGACATTTTTTGAGTACTTTCTCCACCACTGATTAGATTAAAGTTCAAATTCTGAGACTAAAGTCAGAATGATGAACTGTTTTCTTTCCCAAATCTTCTTCCGTAGACGAATATTTATTTAGTTAAGCTTTTAATAATCTAATTGGCACATTATTTCAAACATTTCCTACCTGGTAGAAATACATACATTTTTACATTTTTGGGTAACATTTTCTGCATGCTTGTTCATAACATACCGGATAATAATTGATGCTAATTGATTGATGCTAATGCTACTCAGAAAGGAAAAACTAAGGTGTTTGAATGACGGGCAGAATGTTCTAGTCGCGGTTTGAGTCTTTTTAAACCAGAGCAGATTAAAGGTTGGTAAAAATTGTGCGGACTGGCCCTTTAGCCATTTTCTGAACCGGAAGCTGCATTTAGCAGCCATTAGCTTCATATAGTAAACAAAGTCGGAGTTAAAGGCTTTCTGTGTGAAGGTGTCATGATTAATTACATGCCGATGTGGCATTTAATTAATTTAAGTCAACTCCAAAATATTTGGATGTTAAATACAAAAACAAAGTGCCGCACAGAGAGAACTTCCGGGTCAGAAACGAAATAATAAAAATCGACATTGACAGATCGTTATCCGTGTTTTCCATTTCCGTTTGGTGCGTTAATGGGAAATCGGAAAACGAGCCGAACTGAGCCGTCATCCGACTTCCGCTTTTTGGTTTAATAAACGAAAAAACGAACTGATTCCTGATTCCTCTCACCTTCCCAGCTGTGGACATTTTTCCTGCAGAGATGATTAATGGATCCCAACCCGAAGAGCACGAGCAGGACTTTAACCTGCAGCTGTCATGCAGGGCGGGTCCAGTCCGGTCCGGTCCGGGCGGGTAGGAGCGGGTCCGAGCGGAGCGGGTCCAGTCCGAGCGGAGCGGGTCCAGTCCGGTCCGGGCGGGTCGGAACGGGCCCGGTACGGTCCGGTCCGGTCCGGTCCGGGCGGGTCGGTGGGTCCAGTCCGAGCGGAGCGGGTCCAGTCCGGTCCGGGCGGGTCGGAGCGGGTCCAGTCCGAGCAGAGCGGGTCCAGTCCGGTCCGGGCGGGTCGGTTCCAGTCCGAGCGGAGCGGGTCCGGTCCGGGCGGGTCGGAACGGGCCCGGTACGGTCCGGTCCGGTCCGGTCCGGGCGGGTCTCACCTTCACACGAGTCGCTGCAGCAGAAAGAGGAATAAAAAGCCCTTTAAGGAAAATGTGCTCCAGTCACATCTGGTGAAAATCAGTCGAGTTTGTTTAAAACCAGAATGAAACGAGAAACAAGATCAGGAATCATGAAGCTCCAGATTAAAGCTTTTAGTGAGACTCAGACAGCAGAACGGTAATAAAATACATTATAAAGATAATAACCAGACGGGCTCTGAGCCGCTGTAGTAAACAGTATCTAACCCTGAGAGGTCAGACTTTCATAACATGGCCGTCAGATTATTAAAGTCATAATGTGATTCCTTCAACAAAGCATTTAATTTGATCTGCTGGTTGAATCTTTATTTTCTCTCTGAGGAACGAAGCTGTTATAAAACAATAAATCTTGTTTACATGTGAAGGATGTTAAATGAGTTTTTAGCTCCATCCTTCTCTCCACTGATCACAGGATTTAATTGACTTTGCTGCTTATCAAGTCTGAGGAAATACACTTTGGCTTGAGAGAGTAAAATGTCTGTAAATGATTTATTTCTGAGCCAGGTGAAAGTTGATCTCTGCTTTATGACAGCAGCACCTGGGCCGGCCCAAGGTAGAAGCAAACTTTGTGACTGCTGAGGAGAAGCTGGTTGGAAAAACGTCACAGCTGGAAAGTCGTGTTGATTTATTTCTGATTTAAATATAATTTAGACATTTCTGCAGCTCCTGTCAAAGCTGTGGAAATATTGTTACACATTAACAGCAGTTTTCAATATTAAAGTATAACAGAGTATTAGGGCAAGACTAAGAAAGAAATATGATAATTAAGTCATAATCTTACAAGTATAAAGTTGCATAATAGTCACATTATGAAAAAGTAGAATAAATTTGAGTAAAAAGTCAGACTGCTGGAAAAAGTCAAACAAGAATCAAGTGATAAAATTACAAGAATAAAGTTTTGCGACAGAAAGTCCAAATAATGCGAGTTTTATGATAATAAAGCCGTAAAAATAAAAGAAAAAGTCACAACAAATAGTTGAACTCAATAGTCAAACAAATAAACCAAAATTAAAAGAAGAATGTTTAGTTTTACTTTATCATCGGTTTGACAAAGATCACATTTCATCGTTTAGGATTCATCAGATTTTTATCAGACTGAACTGGTGACATGATTATTATTTCCAAGATTTGTCTGAAGATAAAACGAGACAAAACTAGAATTCAGCTTCTAGATACGTTCTGCAAAAGGTCAAACTAGAGCTAGAAACATAGAGTCAGTCCAAGGCAGAATCCAGATCAGCTGTTTATTTGGTAACATCAGCAGGAGGATCAGGAGGGAAATGTTCCTGGACGGACGTCACTGAGGAGAAACGCTCAGCACGGCCCGGACGCTGCGGAGACACGGGAACATCCAGTCAGGACAGTTTGACTCAGATTATCTGGCGTTAATCTGAGCAGGGCTTCGGGTCGCACCACCGGCCGTTCTTCATCAGCTCCACGGCTTCGTTGATCTGCTCCAGCCTCAGGTTGTGGGTGATGAACTCGTCCACCATCAGCTTCCTGTCCAGGTAAGCTTTCACCATCTGAGGAACGCCGTCCTTCCCTTTAAACCCTGCAGCAGAGGAAGCATCATCAGGTACCGTCCCTTTAAGAACAGGGCTGTATCCAGACTGAAATATACGGGGGGCTGAGCATGACGAAAAATAACCAAAATAAATCTGAAACCACATTTTTGCACACACCTTTAAACCTCCAAACTTTTTCAATAAAATAATTTATTGTTGCTAAGCTATAAAATAATTAGAGAAATTCTGCATTAAAATGTTTCTAATGTAGAAGTTTATTATTATGAGTCATTAAAACAGTGATGATGTCATGGCTTCGGGAGCTTCTGATTGGTTAATCAGTGTCACCTGATGTCACGAGCGGTTTACCGTTAGCTAATGCTAACGCTGACTCCAGAAGCTGCTGGTTCTGATTCTGAGGTCCGTTTCTCACCTCCAAACAGAGTTCCCGTCCATTTCCGTCCAGTCATGAGGTGGATGGGCGGGGCGCTGAATTTCTCCATGTCCGTCCAGCCGGCGATCACGCTGACCCCCCAGCCGGGGGCGCATGACTCCAAGGCGCTGCTCTGCATGTAAACACATTACTCATCAATCCGCCCGCGGCGTTCACACACCGTGAGACCCTGACCCTCACCATGACCTCCACATTCCCGATGCATTCGAAGGAGAAGTCCACTCCGCCGCCAGTCATCTCCTGCAGCAGCTGCTGGATGGGTCTGCTGTGGTCGTTGGGGTTCACCACATCAGTGGCTCCCAACACCTTGGCTTTCTCAAACTTCTCCGGGTTGATGTCGACGGCGATGATCCTGCTGGCTCCTGCCGCCTTGCAGCCCATGACAGCAGCCAAACCCACGGCTCCCAGACCGAACACGGCGCAGCTGGAGCCCGGTTCCACCTGGAGGCCATGGATTAAAGCCGTTGATGGTTTCCCTATCTGACCTGAGCGGTCTGGGCAGTGAGGGTCGTGTTAGGGCACCTTGGCGGTATTGACGGCCGCTCCGTAGCCGGTGCAGATGGCGCAGCCGATCAGACAGACTTTGTCCAGCGGTGCGGCCGGGTCGATCTTGGCCACAGAAATCTCCTTCACCACGGTGAACTCAGAGAAGCTGCTGGTTCCCAGGAACTGCAGCAGCTTCCTGCCCCTGCAGCTGATCCTGGAGCGCTCAAAGCTCCGCTCATCAATTTTTCCGGCCGACCTGAACACAAGATATGACCCATTAGTTTCATATCGATCTATAAACTAATAAAAATACCAATAAGATCTGGAAATGACAGGGAGACGAGTGGACACCCGTTGACGCAGAGGTTGGTCTTGGGACTCTTGCAGAGGCGGCATTCCCGACACTGAGGCATGAACAGCGGGATCACCGTGTCTCCTGGACCACAAACATGTCAGATTCAGCAGCGTTAAAGCAGAACCAGGCGGTCCGGCTGGTTCTACTGACCCGGCTGGAACTCTGTGACCCCGGGTCCGATGCTCTCCACCACACCGGCTGCTTCATGGCCAAAAACCGCCGGGAACGCCGTCTGATTCGGACATTTGTACAGGAAGTACAGATCCGACTGACACACTCCTGTTGCCACGATCTGCAGAGGAAACGACACGATGACAGTAACGACAGTCAGAGTTCAAAAGGAGCTTTGATGGCTCGGATGATTCTAGTTTATTATTCACAATTTGCTTCATTTGCTCCGACCTTGATCCGGATCTCCTTCTCCTGAGGCGGCGCCACCTCAACCTCTTCGATCACCAAAGGCTGGTTGAACTCCCAGGCCACTGCTGCCTTGCACCTGATGACCTGCAGACAGCAAAAACCTCTGAAGCATCAGCAGCTAGCGCTGGAGCTCTTTGGATGATCCAAATAAACTAGTTAGTAAACTTTGACTGTTCCAGGAAGCCATAAACTAATTTATTAAATATCTGAGGGTTTCTCTGGGATGATTTCAACACTTTCATATCCTGTAAATATTCATCCATCTTCCAGCCTTTTCCCATCAGGAGAGCGAGAGGCAGGGTCACCTGGACAGGTCGCCAGGGCAACACAGAGACAGTCAGGACAAACAATCACACACACACACACACACACACACACACACACACACACACTCCTAGGGAGAATTTGGAGAGACCAATAAACCCGACAGTCATGTTTTTGGATTGTGGGAGGAAGAATCCACCAAGCACAGGGGGAACATGCTAACTCCATGCTAACTCCATGCAGAAAGCCCCGGACCGGGAATCGAACCCAGGACCTTCTTGCTGCAAGGCAACAGAGCTGCCAGCTGCTCCACTGTGCAGCCTCCTGTAAACATGTAACCTAAAAATATAACATTTACTTTTGCTTAGAAAAGAAGGTAAAGCCGTGACCCTGACCTTGAATCTTTCCTCACCAATTGTTTTGTTTGCTTTTCTTTTTGTCCTTTTTTATGTCAGATTTATGATTTGAAGTGATTTCATTAAGTCGATTAGTTCGTCTCCCTGTTAACATGAAGGACGCTGCGTCTCTTAAAGCTGCGGCGCTGCAGCTCCTGGGCAGCCATGAAAAGTTTGTCTTTTCATTTTCCTTTAGGAAGAACTGAAGTTTCAACTTTATTCAAAGAAGCAAAGTAAAACTGAACTAAATACAAAATGTACACATTTTAGTGTAAAATTCAAGGTCTATTAAAGACTCCCCTGAATGGCAGGTTGGCTCATTTGCTACAAAATTAGATGGAAAATCTACTTTCCAAACATCTAGCGCAGTAACACCAGGAACATGAGACAAGCTCTTACACAACCTGCAGTTTAACGTCGGCTCATCAGAGCAAATATTAACTTTACTGCTGCAGAATTCTGCAGGAAAATCATTTCACTGGATGCAGATTTGAGCTTTTTTACTTCTGCATTTTGTTCACTTTGCTTCTTTAAAAAACATTTTAAATGGGTTTAAATGTTTTATCCAAACATTGCATTATGTAGCAAAACAGGATTAAAACTTTGACTCAGACTACAAATATTTACTGAAGAATTTAAAACAATTTGTGAAAATGACAGTAAATATGGTGAAACATGAGGTTCTGCTTACCTGTCCAGCTGTGGCCATCTGTCCTGCTGAGTGTCGAAATGTCAGCGGCTCCAGTGGAGGCTGGGACTTTAACCTGCTCAGTCAGGTCAGATTGTTTACCTCCAAACATTTTAAAGATTGTGGGATAAAGTCCAACTGACCCGGCTGGACCTAAAGATATAACATTAACAAAGTAGGTAAACTCAGAAGTGAGTCGTTCAGAGCCGGAGGCCTTCAGGCAACAAGACGTGATGATTTCATTTCTCGTCAGACATAATCTGACATTTCTCTGTTCTCCATAAAACCAACAGGCTGCATCAAACCAGAGAGGATTTGGACAATATTTCAATTTAAAACACTTTGTTTGTCCCTCAAATGAAAGTATCGGATCAGCTTTGCTGTGGTTTTAGTTGTATTGAGAGTTTTATTTCACCGGAGATCTTTTTGTGGTCTTAGAAAGAAAACAGGTCGGAGCATAAATTCCTCGCTTTTTGTAGAAGAGGAATTATCATGTCAGTTGTTATTTGTGTTATTGGCTGCTTTGCATCAGAAGGAAATGTGCCGAGTTAAATGAACCGAGTCGATCTGACCTGGAAAGTCAGGAAGGAATGGTTTCAAGTCGCTTTAAAGTCTGATTATAGTCGGAGAAAGTGCGCCCTCGCCTGTTCAGGAAGGTGTATGTAATGTTAAAGTTACTGTCCCTCAATGGAATATATAGCAGTCAGTCCCAGTGACTGTTTGACTTACGGTTTAGCTGACATACTTCCAGGTTAAAAATGAAACGAGAAACGCGGCCCAAACCGAACCCCCCTCAGTCTGACTTGTTCCGCTAGAGAATAAATAGATGGCAGTTGTCACATTTGAAACCTCTCAAATAAAAGAGCAGAAAATAATCAGACACCAGGAGAGGAGAGCTGCTGGGATGACCTTTGACCCCGTCCAGACGGTGGGAAGCTAAAATATCTCCGATGGACAACGTCTCCCCTCCAGGCATGAAGTTTTATTCACTTTTCTAAGCACAAATATGCATATTGTGTGCATTTACTATTCTCAACAAAACAAGATTTAATCTGCAGAATTCAGCTAAATCAGAACAAACCGACTTTTTTTTATTGATCCTTTATTCTGATTCTCACACATTTCGAACTGAGACTGTAATCCAAAACGTTTTTCCCATTAAAATTTCCATTGTAAGGTTTTTCTGTTGCAGGTTTTTTAGCTCTACAGCCTCCTGAAACCGCAACGGTTCTACTGAGGAGAAACACTCAGCACGATCCGGATGCTGCAGAATAACAGAAAAAGTCACAATCAGGAGATTTTCACCCATGAAAATGAATATTTATGGCGTTATTATCAGCAGGGCTTCGGGTCGTACCACCGGCCGTTCTTCATCAGCTCCACGGCTTCGTTGATCTGTCCAGCCTCAGATTATGGGTGATGGACTCGTCCACCATCAGCTTCCTGTCCAGGTAAGCTTTGACTATCTGAGGAACGCCGTCCTTCCCCTTGTAGCCTGAAGGCAGGAACAGTTCAGCAGTCAGCTACAGACTGGAGGATTTCTCTGCTGTTTTCCCCTGAAAGTCCGGTAAACTCTGCTAGATTAGGAACCAGAACTCCATCATCTGCTCCACCTCCAGCTGCTGTGGTTCTGAGTCAAACCAACCTGTTCCCCTCCTGGCCTGTGGGGGCGCTGCACCAAGAACCACTGAAGGAAACGACACAAAAACCTCTGAAGACACTGAGAGCAACTTCCTTCTTCACCAGATAGAAACAAGATGGAGGCGTCAGATTTTAGCGGTTGGAGGATTTCTCTTTACTCTTTGACTAAAAACCAGGAGCCATTTCTGCTGCTAGCGCTAAGCTAACACATTAGCTTTGGTTGTATTTACCCAGAATGCCCTGCACTCTAGGCAACTTCCTGCTTTTGGAGCGGTCTCCGGTCCGCTTGGCGTTCACATTCAAACCAATCAGAGTTCACTTCAACCAAACTGAGGTTTGGAGGACCAGAATTATCCCATTTTCTAATCAGAGTTTGATTATGCATTCAGAGCTCCACCAAACAAACCGGACTTTCTACACAGATGGACTGGAGTTGGACTAAAGTGGACTGGACAGGGCTGGTGGGAACTCAGCCTTTGACTGGTGTCGTGGAATACGTCTGACCTCCGAACAGCGCTCCCTTCCGGGTCATGAGCTGAATCGGTTGAGCGCTGATGTCTCAGACGGTCGTCCAGCCAATGATCACACTGTATTGACGGCCGATCAGACAGACTTTGTCCAGCGGCGCGGCCGGGTCGATCTTGGCTGCAGAAATCTCCTTCACCACGGTGAACTCAGAGAAGCTGCTGGTTCCCACAGCTTCCTGCAGCTGATCCTGGAGTCTTCAAAGCCGTCCACATCTAATCTCCCCAGAATCCCGAGGAGAACATGAATTCATTTCTGCAGCCTAATGAACACATGATGATGCAATGAAGGGAAAACGACGAGCTCCGTACGCGCTGACACACATGTTGGCCTTGGGACTCTTGCAGAGGCGGCATTCCCGACACTCAGGCATGAACAGCGGGATCAGCGTGTCTCTCGGACAATAGACAGTGGCAGAAGATTTAATCTGTGCTCAACCCAGTGAGGTTCAGCTTGAGGAACCAGGTGGTCCGGCTGGTTCTACTGACTCAACTGGAACTCTGTGACCCCGAGTCCGATGCTCTCCACCACACTGTCCACTTCAGGCCACTCAATCCATCCGTCCGTCCATCATCCCTTTTACTTCAAAGGGTTTTTCCATGTTTCTGCTCATTTTTCTGATTTCTTGTCAAGTATTTTTTATTTTAAAGCCACATTTTTCTGCTGAGGAGCTTTGATGTATTCCTGGATGTTCCTCTGATAAAATGCTGCCTGTGTTATTGCTCCAGATGTTAACCTCAGCAGACGGGAACAACGAGCTTCCTGTTGTGTTTCAGGTCCTCTCTGCCGTTTTAGCCGACATATGACTGGTTGTTCATTATCAATCAGCTGCAATGACTTGTTAACATCAACATGCTACACAAAGACTTATTAGCAGGAGTAGAGTCATGTAGGTTAATAATTACCTTTTCTAAAAGACACAACTCATAAATATGCTGAAATATAATTAACAGTAAGAGCTACCTGGACCAGAAAGCGTCTTTTGTTGCTAAGGAAGGGAAACAGGAGAACTGTGGATCATTTGTCTGTTGAAGAGTGATGCGTCGTTATTTACTTAATATTCTATGCATCTAAAAAGAAAACTATGTGAAAGTGATGAAGGGTTCTGATGCTGCTGCTGGACAAATAGGGGAACTGATGTGGAACAAATTTAGATAAGGAAAAATAGCTGACAGAACAAAGAACAAATACAACACTCAGGGTAAATGATTTTATTTTCTCCAAATGTTTCATGAGCCCAGATGTAATCATCATGCAGGACAGATGAACCAGGAACTGCAGATGAACAAAAGCCAAACGCCCAGCCAGGCTCTGGGGGAGGGGAACATTTTGAAAGGAGCTTTGTAGACTCAAGGAGAAACTTTCAGGACCGTCCGGATGCTGTGCAGCAAAAAGAGCAGAGATGAGAAGAAAAACTGGAAGGTTTGAACAACGGAAGAGCTTCTGTCTGGTGTTAATTAGAACGTACCACTGGCCATTTTTCATCAGCTCTACGGCTTCATTGACTTTCTCCAGAGTCATTCTGTGAGTGATGAACTCATCCAGCTTCACCTTCCTGTCCAGGTAGGCCTTCACCATCTCAGGAACACCGTCCTTACTCTTGAACCCTGAGGCACATGAAACAAACATGAAACAAACCAGATTCATGAACTGATCCAGATTCATTTAACCTGTTAGTGATTTTAGGGGATCACTGACAGGGATCCCCTAAAATCACTGTGACCCCACCGCAGTCTGGTGGGGTCACATTGACTTGTACTTAGGGGTCTGGATCCCAAACACACACGTCATCTTGGTTTGGACCCAGCAGGTATGCCAGAAGCCTGACTTGAAGCCAGGTCAAGGCCAGGATGGCTTCAGGACTTCTGCTTCAGTGTCACAGCGTCTGTTGAGGTCAGCTTCCTGTGGTCTTAAAACTCTCAGATCGACTCTTCTGGTCTCACCTCCAAACAGGGTGCCCTTCCATGTACGGCCCGCGATGAGCTGAATGGGTCGGGCGGCAAAATCGTGCAGATCTGTCCAGCCGACGAGCACGCTGACACCCCAACCTTTCACACAAGACTCCAGGGCACTGCGCTGCACAGAGGAGCAGAGCATGTCAGACATCTGGATGTATTTTCCAAGCTTGTACCAGATGATCCTCACCATGACTGCAACATTTCCAACACACTCCAGGGAGTAGTCCACTCCTCCATCAGTCATCTCAGCCAGCACCTGGTTGATGGGTTTGCTGTGATCTTTGGGGTTCACAAACTCAGTGGCACCAAACACTTTGGCTTTCTCAAACTTCTCTGGGTTGATGTCAACAGCGATGATCCTTTTGGCTCCTGCAAACTTACAGCCCATGACTGCAGCCAGGCCCACAGCTCCCAGACCGAACACGGCGCAGGAGGAGCCCGCTTCCACCTGCAGGACGACATGCTCACATTAGCTGAATGCATAGCGCCTCGATGTCCACATGGTGCCAAGAAAGACTTTCGGGTACGACCTTAGCAGTGTTGACTGCTGCGCCGAACCCAGTGCAGACCCCACAGCCAAGGAGGCAGACTTTATCCAGAGGGGCAGCCGGGTCGATCTTAGCCACTGCTATCTGGTTAAGAACCGTGTACTCAGAGAAGGTGCTGGTCCCCAAAAACTGCAGCAGCTTCTTCCCCTTGCAGCTCAGTCTGGTTTCTTCTAAAGCCATCACATCATAGCGGTCAGCGGCCCTGAGAACAAAAGTGACTGTCTGGCTTTAAACTGTAAACATAGTGAAGATCTTATGAATTCATGAATAAAGAGATGAACCTACCATCCTTTGACACACTGGTTGGTCTTTGGGTTTTTACAAAAGCGACACTCTCGACACTGGGAGATGAACAGAGGAATAACCTTGTCCCCTGAAAATTAAAGAAGTCATTTAAAACATTATAATGTAGGACGAAGACTTTCTTTGGGCCTGTCTCAACACCATCAGTCAGGATCAGAGAGGAAACTCTAATTGCTTCAGGTCGTTGAAGTTTGCCCCTTTAATGTTGGAACTTTGTGAGGAACGTTACGGTTGAATGTTTCCAGATGATTTCAGAATTTTATTGGTTTCTGAGGAAAAAATGCAGTGAGAACATGAACTGATCCAGGTTCAAGGTTTTATTTTATTTTTGACTAAATGCTAACAGTGGAGTTGGTCTAGTCAATGCCAGCAAGGCGCTCAGGTTGTGAGGGGGCAGCATCACCCTTCCACCACCGTGCTTCACAGCAGGTACAGATCTGCTGCGTCTGGCTTCCCCCACCTTGGTCTCTACTCCAGTCTCATCCCAGATAGCACACGATGTTAAATCAACGTTGAAAAATAGTTAGAATCGTTGATTTTTGGTTGAAGTCGATAAATGACAGTGGATCAACCATCAAACAACCATCCAATCAAACCGTTGAAACTGTGTCATTGAATCAATGTTGTTTTGTCGTTGAAATCTAATGACTGAAATGCATTTGTCTGATCAACATCTCATCAATGTTGAATCAATGTCAGCTGTTTTGCCGCACCCCTTCCCCTCCTCCTCAGCCCAGCTCTGGGTCAGAGCATTTTATAACTGAGCGGGTTATCATTTTTCAAATTAAGCACTGTAGAGGATAGTCGGTGCTGATTCCTTTCTGTACATTTTCTTACTTGTTCATAACAATTCTCACTGACTGTTTGCGTGGGATGTATTGACACAAAAACATCTACAACTTACTACAAGGAGTGGAGCGGTCCACCCCCACCATTTACATGAGTGGGATGGTCCAACCACACAGCTGCTTCACTGTTGGCTTGTTGGCAAAAGATGTTAATTCAATGTTGAATTATTATCACAAAAGTTGCATGTATGGTTGAGGTCAACAGCTAACAGTGGATCAACTATAAAACACCCTAAAAAGAAAATAGTTTAACCAACTTAATTGAATTGCTTCTGTAGGTAACAAGCAATTCAATTAAGTTTATCCAACTGAATTTATTAAATTTATCCAACTTAATTTATTAAGTTTAACCAATTCAATTTGTTAATTTATTTTTTTAACAAATTTATTAAGTATGTTTAAGATAACAGATTTAAGTTAGTCTTACTCAAATCATTTAGTTTACTTCAAAAATGATAAATAAACTTACATAGCACTTTTCCAGTCATTTTGACCACTGAAAGCACTTTACAGTCACATTCACACATTTATTTAATGCACACATCAGTTGGGGTTAAGTGCCCAGGGGTCACATTGACATGCGGCAGAAGGGAGCTGGAATTGAACCGTCAACCTTCTGATCACAAGACAACTGCTCTACCCACAGAGCCACAGTGGCTTAGTGGGGAATCTGTCCCTGGTTAGCTTGAGTCATTGTGTCAGACAAGGGATACAAATGTGGTATCGAACTTAATTATTTCAAGTAAAGTCAAAGTGAATCCAGTGTGTTTCAGCACTGGTCCTCCAAGCCCTGCAAGTTTTAGGCATTTCCCTAATTCGGCACACATGATTTTAATTGATGTCTGATTAACGGGGTTTTGCTGAAATGAAAACACGCAGGTCAGTTTGCCTTGAGGACAAGGTTTGGGGAAGAACTCGTGATCTAAATGTTCAATCAATGTAAGCTGTTTTTCACACCCCTCTACACACACACCTTTCCCCCCACCACCCACCCCTCACCTGGGCCCATCTATCCCTCAATCTCCTCCCCCTTTCCACTCTCCTCCCCTCCTCCCCTCCTCCCCTCCTCCTTGGAGTTTCACCCGGAGGGGTGAAACTATTTTAATTTTAGGTCAGGGTTTTAAATCTTCACATTTTATTTTGTTAAAGATTTTTTTGGCTCTAGTGGCCTTTATTTGATAGTTAATTGACAAGAAAGGGGGCAATGAGAAAGGGGGGAAGACATGCAGCAAAGGTTGCCAAGGCTGGGAATCAAGCCTGCGACGGCTGCGTCAGGGACTGGGGCAGGGGTGGGCAACTCCAGGCCTCGAGGGCCAGTCTCCTGCAACTTTTAGATGTGTCTCTACTTCAACACACCTGAGTCAAATAATAAGGTCGTTAGCAGGACTTTGGAGAACCTGCCTGCACTGAGGAGGTGATTCAGCTGTTGGATCCAGGTGTGTTCTACCAGGGAGACATCTAAGGGTTGCAGGACACCGGCCCTTGAGGACCAGGATTGCCCACCCCTAAGGCCTCCATGTGTGCAATCTGTGCAGTTTGTTGCACCCCTCATCACCTTCTCATCTCCCCCTACTCCCTCACAAGGCTCCCCACACCCACCTGTTCCTCCCAGCCTTCCCCTCTTTACCCTCTCTCATCCCTTCTTCCCTCCCCCCATCTTTGAGCTCTGGGTCAGAACATTTTATTACTAAGTGGGGGTTAATCATGTTTCAAATTACACACTACATGTTGAGAACATTGGGTTGTGATTCCTTTATGTACATTTTCTTACTTGTCTGTAAATATTATAACTGACTGTGCATAATGTGTTGACACAAAAACATCTACAAGTCTCTACTAGGAGTTGTACAGTCCGACTCCCCCTTTTCACACTAGTGGTTTGTCCCAACCAAACAGCCACTTTGCTGCTGGTTTGTTTGCAACTGGCTTCTGAATTGAATTCTCCTCTGAGCAGTTTTATGGTAAGTTGTTCAATATTACTTTGATCTTAAATGTGTTTATTGAAAAATAAGGGCATTGTTTTGTGCCCATAGTAATCCTGGTTATTTTGGGGCAAAACAGATATTTTTAATAATTGAGGTCATGTCTCATTTTGTATTATTTTCATCCTGCCCACCACTCCAGGCCTAAGTATGAAATCCTGCGAGATTTTGTGAGATTTCAGTTTTTAAAATAGGGCGGGGCCTATTGTTTGGTCTGGGAGAGCATGTGGTGGACAAAGAAGTGTAAAGCTGGCTGATCCAGGTGGGCTTTAAATTGTTGTGATAGTACATCACTTGTTTTTAACTTTTTATTATGATGTGCTTAGGGATGTGCTTAGATGTGTCTCTGTTCCAGAACCACTGAGTTAGATGATTGCATGACCATCTGCAGCCATCAAGAAGTGCAGAAGGTTGTTAATCATCCACAGATTAAATCCAGGTGAGACAGAAAGGAAACACTTAAAACATGTAAGGCAGGTGAAACACTGAACTAAACCTGCTAATGACTGATTCAGTCTGTTGTTTCTTGGGTTGGTAACTGGTTAAGCTGAACTGGTCTATTATTACTGGTGTGGGATCTTTATCAGCACGTGGACATTTTGTAATGAATTTAATCAACTTATTTGGAAATATTTGTAGATGTTTGAAGATTAAACCAGCTATTTGATGGAAGTTTATTCTGTATAAATGATACATTTTTCCAACTACAGTATAAATCACCTTTTGCTCTATTAACTATCTCTGGTGTGTTAAATAAACCCTGATCCTCCCTGAGTTTTATCTTTAGGCTTTCTGATAAACAGCCTTTATTTTAAATATTGATTCCCTCATTTTAACACTAGTGCAGCATCATAAATCTATACTGCAGCTTCATAGGTAAATGTAGTTGTACACGTAAACATTAAGATAAATATTAATGAAAGATTAAGATAAATATTAATTTAACAGTGAGTGTACCTGGGGAACTATATGGTTAGTTTGTTCTCAGACCTGTAACCAGTACACTGTTTAATCTTTCAGAACTTTTCAAATGTTTATCATATTTCTAACCGGCACCTTCCTCACTTTTATTTTTGTGTTTTTCAGCCGTTGCTCTGCACTTTGACCAAAAGCTGACTCTTGAGGACTGCAGTAAAACTGTCAAGTGGCTTCATTACACGCCAGAATGAGAGGAAGACATCACAAGAAATCAAAGTGACGTCAAACTGGGGTTACCACAACTTGTACCGTTTCCCTGGTCCATACAGTACAAAGCTTAACCTCATGGACTCTGTTCTTCTGTGGACAATAGACTGTTATTCTGACAGTCAAAAAGGAGTCAAATATGTTTGAAGATCTGTCCCTCTTAAATAAAATGTTATATCAAACCTATGTTATTTTTAAACTTTTGTACACAGTTTACTCATGATCTGCCAATAATGGTGTTTAACACCAGTGAAGAAACTTTTAGTGGTATGTTATGTAGACCTATCAGACCTAAAAATGCACATAAATCCTTAACTTTAATTCAATATGAAATCAACCCAAATCTGCATGTAAACATTCAGATGAAGGTTGAATCAACTTTGATATGTCAGTTATGGTTGAAACCCTAACGTTGATTCAACATTCAAGTCACCGACCACTTTCAATGTTGTTTCAATCATTCTGTGCTATCTGGGATCTGTCCAGAGGACATTTTCCCAGAAGTCTTGTCCTTCCAGATTTGGCTTTCCAGACTTTCGTCCTGCTGCCGTCTTGTTTCCAAAAAGGGTTTTTCCAGGTGGCATTGACACAGCGCCAGGAGCAGTAAACAGCTCTGAGTTGGGTTTGACTCACCTGGCTGAAATTCAGTGACGCCGGGCCCAACGCTCTCCACTATGCCAGCTCCCTCATGTCCGAGAACCACCGGGAAGCCATCTTTGTGCATTCCCTCAAACAGGTGGTACAGGTCTGTGTGGCAGACGCCTGTGGCCACAATCTGTAAACGGGGAAATCACTCAGCTTAATTCATTACTGAACCTGACAATATTTGCTGTTTGGTGAAGTTGTTAGCCATGCTAACGTCAGATCTAAGCAGCTGATGAAGGGACGATGTTCCAGCTGTACACACGGCGCCACATGGTTTCTATGAACCAGTACGGTGACGCCAGCCCCTAACTGGGATCTTATCTGGGATAAGAACATGAGCGACTCCAGGTGGGCCATTCACATGAGGCGTGAACGTATGAAAATCATGGCACATCTATTTTTTTGTTTTACGATTTTTTTGGCTCTAGTGGCCTTTATTTGATAGCCAATTGACAGGAAAGTGGGCAGTGAGAGAGGGGGAAAGACAGGCAGCAAAGGTCACCAAGGCCGGGAATCGAACCCCCGACAGCCACGCCGAGGACTAACCCCTGGGCCACCACAGCACACCACATCTATAACCCAGCTGAGGCCCTGAGTCGACCCGTTTTGTTCGGTGGAAGTGATTATGGGATGCCATCAGTTTGTAGATGTGAAACGTTCAGGTTTTCTTTCTTCTTCAAATGGAAAGTTTCCAGGTGGTGGCTGGTGTTTCTCAGCAGCAGGAGCTGAAATGATGAAAGCTGAGATTTTGTCCAGCAGAGAGGTGGAGGGCCCTGGACAGACCAACCAGGCACATTTATGGTCAAACTAGGACTTAGAAATTAATGACTTTTTTCTCTCATGACAGGCTAAATAATCCAAATTATTGTTCATTTCTGAGAGCAAACAGCACCGACAGGCTCTCAGCTGACCATCAACCTGACTGTCATGTGATTGGACTGAGGGAGGAAGCTGGAGTACCTGGGCAGGACAACCACCTGCAGAAACAGCCCAAACTGGGATGTGAAGCCAGACGACAGGATGTCGTCTGGATAGTGTGGGTCATGTTTGTGGCCGACTCACCTTGATGCGAACCTCGTTGGCCTGAGGAGGTGCCACCTCTATCTCCTCGATGACCAGGGGCTTGTTGGGCTCCCAGGCCACCGCCGCCTTGCACCTGATGATCTAAAGCAGGACTGACATCAGCTGGAATTGCTGCATCTGCTCTTAAATTGTATCTCAGGAAGGTTCCTGACAAACTGGAGCCCAAAGGCTTTCAGGTTAAATTTCAAGAGTCTCTGTTGAGTTTGAACAGTTAACGTTTAAATCTCACTTTCAGGGGAGAATAAAACCATTTCTGAGAAAAGCAGAAGAAACAAGACAGCTGATCAAAGTTCACGTTTTCCATGGCAAACACCTTCCCTTTAAGACAATTTAGCTACATTTTATTCTATCATCAGAGTAAAACCCAGAGAAAATGAATATTTTCCTTGTGGATTTTTGTTCAATGTTTAAACATCCCAGATGACATTTTTCCTACTTTTCCCCCTTCGCCCCTTTTCTGGCCTCTGGCTGCTCAACGCCTGCCAATATCTGCAGTTGCATAAAACTGTCAGGATAATTTGAAACCAAGTCAAAATACCTCAAACCACTGATGAGTTTGTTTTCTTTTCTCAGCCATTCATTAACAACGTTAAGATTTAAATCCTTCAGCAGTTTTATGGACATTTGTCAACTTCGGTCGCCGATCCCGATTTTGCTTTAATGCAAACCACAAGTTTAACCAACACATGAAACAACTGCAGATGCATGTAGAGGTGCTGTGAAAGTGAAAAGTTAACCTACCTTACCAGCTGTAGCCATTTCTACAGAGTGAAACAACCAGGAGGTTTGCACCAGCTGCTGGGGGAACAAACAAAGTCTGGTTGAAATCCTGCAGCTGAAGCTGAAGTTATGCAACTGTGCAGACTGGGGGAGGTTCTCTGGATGGCTGTCAACGTACTGAATCTTTAATCCACCACTTATACAAAAGATAAGAGAAATAAAGCATCATTTATCATTTTGGTACAATGTGCTGCCTCCCAACTGCTTCTCTTTCCACCTGTTCACCTTTAACTCCACATCACTTTTACTATGGAAATTAATTAGTTAATTAGTTAATTAGTTAAACTATTGCTGTCACATTTTAACTTGTTTGATCCATACTGATGAGAATCTCTTCCTACTTTAGCCTGAAATTTTCCTGATTTTAACATAAAAATACTGACTTTGTTTCCATCCAATTGTCCAGTAGATTTTGATCAAACTTTTAAAATGATGCAAAAAGGAAACAAAGAGAAAAGGACAATGTGAATTTGTTTCTATGTTTGTGCCCTTGGTCAGGAACAAGCAGCTTATCCAACATTGTCTCCATCTCCTCTTTGGTTCATGAACTCTATTTGGTCAGAAACGCCTCACGTGAGCGTAAAAACTCTGAGTTTCCATGCACATGTTCCAATGCAATACTTCAAAATGTGCATAAAAATGTTAATAGAAACATGACTGAGCGAGAGTGGACTTTAAATGTGAATATAAAGAAAATGTGTCATCAGCGTGGGCCCCATGCGGGTTCGATTCAGCTGGTGGGTCTCCATGTAGTTCTCAACCTGACAGGTTTTACCCAGAGGCTCCTGCAGGAAAGCCCATCTGGGCCCCATATGTGTAACATCACCTTCAGTTTTGAGTGTATTTCCCTATTTAATTTATGTTTACATGTTTCTCATCAGATTTGGACAGTGGAGCAGTGATTTGGACTGCTGGGTTCAAATCCAGCCTGGAGTCTAGTGGAAGCTTAGCGTTAGCACGGCTTCCTCCCACAGTCCACAAACACGACTGTTGGGTTGATTAGTTGCTGTAAACGTCCTGTAGGAATGAACGGCTGCCTGGTTGGCCGTTAGGGCTGTGTAATAATATCGATTTTGCGATATATATCGATATTTTATTTCCTAGAAAAAAAAATCGATATTCATCCGCAAGTATCATAACATCCAACTGTCACCTGGCTCACTCACTGCTTGCTTCGCCGGGAGAGTGATTAGGTCATCAGGCTTAGTGATTCCTTCAGATGTTCAGTTAAAAAGGTATCAAACTACTCAGAGCAGGTACTTGGTGACTTTATTTACTTTACAAATGCATGTAAGCTACGGTTTGTACTGTTTCAATTAAAAAAAAACATGTTTTCTCACCACTTCTTTTCATTCATTTTATCCAGCTGTCTTCTTTAAGTCTGTGTCCAACCAGAGCCAGGTATCGTGTAGTTGGTGCTTTTGATCAGTTTTCAGTTAAATTAATTCAGTCCAACTCTATAAGTCACAAAATGTCACCAAAATCACTCTGTCACTCTAAAATCTTTCAGAAAATCGCAAGTGTAGTGAATTGTATCGTTTGCTGAATATCGCAATATATATCGTATCGTGTGCAGAATATCGCGTATCGATCGCATCGTGAGATTATTGTATCACTACAGCCCTATTGGCCGTCCTGTGACGGACTCCAGTCCAACGCAGGCCGACAACACGATGCATTCAGGTGAAGTCTAGAAAGTTTCTGGTCAGGTAAAATATTTCTGATTTTTCAACCGTCATCTTTGAGCAGCTCAGGGACTGTTTGTGTAGACGAGGACGTACTTGGCATACTTAGAGTTAATCTGTCAAACGTGCTGTGATCTCATGAAACTGTTTCCACTGTTGTTACAGATTAACGTTGAGAATATTGCTGTAGAGCAGTTGCAATAAAAAGGCTGCAGGCATCTCCAGATGTGTATTGTTTTAATGATGTGCTGGTTGGACTGGAACAGTGGCAGCTCTTATATGAACAGTTAGTGACTCTGGTGGAGCATCTGAGATGATGAAATGCAAGGCGCTCAACAGAAACACGCCCAGCACTCAACTTCTGGTGAAGGCCAGAAATAAACATGCTCAACATTTTCCAAATCTGCAAAACAATGACTTCAAGGCACTAAAGTCTATCAGAGAACATCTGGATCAGAACCGAGACGGACAGAACCCAGACGGAGGAAACCAGATGCAAAAAATCAGCATAAATACCAGAGGCCAACAGTCCAGCACAGTGGTGGAGGAATGATGGTGTGGGCTCGTTTGAACCCCAGCAGCTTGCCGTCGCCTCGGCCCGTCCGCATCACCTTCAGCGTTTCTGCCTCTGAAGCTGCAGGTGTGGACATTAAGGGCAGGAAAGAATCCGTCCAACTGGACAAACATGTCAAAACCTGGAACATAAAACCTTCCTGAAATACAACAACCTGCTCAACTCTGCCTCCTACTGGCCCTTTGTGGTCCTGCGCCTCCAACATCATAATCTCACATAATGTTCTGCTCTCGGTATCTGAAACTGTTTTATAATCTGGGAAAGGCCAGATCAGCTTGCTGGGATGTAGTGTGTAAACTCTGAAAACTGAAACTTTGCTTTTCACCAGCAGGTTCTGATCTGATGCTGTTTTTAATGAAACAAGTATTTTCATCCTTCAAAAGCTCAGAACGATGCGACCTTAGACCAACCAGATGACAGGAGATATGAACACATCATTCATTGAGCAAAACAAAGCAACAGGAAACTATTTTGTTGGTCAAAAACATCACATTTTACAGTCAGATGAAAAAGCTCAGCTGGAAAACATGAAGAACTGTCAGCTGAAGACGGACCGTCAGTGGTGGTTAAATGATAATATCATTGGTTTCTGTAACGTGAAGCGACGCCTGCCTCACAGAGTCTCATAAAAACACAGAGTGAGAAGAAGAGGTGCTTCTTTCAAGCATGCTGCAGCTTTAAGGCGAAGTGCAGTTAGAGGGCAGGATGTGTGGCTGGGGGTTTATCGTGAGCCAGGGACCAAAGGGACTTGTGCAACATCTCCATCCTCATGGAAGACTTGTGACGCATCTTGGCCTGTGACCTCGTGTTAGTCATCGATGTCCTCGTAGACGCCGTCATCGAAGGGTCGCGCCCCAGACGGCTGGATCCTGTGACGCGAATACTTGAGCTGAAGAAGGTCACCGACCTCGCTGATGGCACTCAGCGCCTGTGGAGACATTTATGACCAAACGTTTCAGCTTTTAGCTCAAAACAGCGAAGCAACAAATATAGAAACATGCGGCTATGACGGCAGTCAGGAAATGGAACCGTCTTAAACACCTCAGCATCAGCTGCTGTTCTTCAGTCTGAGACTGATATTTAAATTTTCTTTGGTTCAACACAAGTATTGAAATAGTCTTGATAGTATTGATTGACCGTCATTTCCTCAGGGCGCCGTCACAGAGGAACCAACAGGAAGCTACGGTCAGTTTCCCTCTCTGGATCTGAGCAGGAAAACGTCATGTATCCTAGTCTGACTGAACTTCACCAGAAAGCATCTCTCGTTCACACGACCCGCATCCTGTGGCTCGGCAGTCAGGCCAAAATTCACACTACTGCATAACCAGTGGAGGATGCTTTCTTGTTGCAGAAGCCAGCACTGTCCTTCCACTTAACTCTCTGAGTAGCAAACCTCTGAAGCAATGACTGGAGGAATGGATCGAACTCCGCAGCCTGCTGCTGCTGCGGCGCCTGCTGCTGCTGCTGCGGCGCCTGCTGCTGCTGCGGCGCCTGCTGCTGCTGCGGCGCCGGCTGCTGCTGCTGCGGCGGCTGCTGCTGCTGCGGCGGCGGCTTCTCACCTGGTCCAGCAGCTCTCTGGAATGAGCGGCCGAGATGCAGAAGCGCGCCCGCGACTCGATGATGGGCGTGGCCGGGAAGCCCACCACCACCACGCCGATGTTTCTGCTCAGCATCTCGCGGCCGAACGCTCTGACGGGACACACAGGAGGGAAACGTCAGCGCCCGGCGGCCTGAGGTCAAAGGTCAGCATCTGCAGCCTCACCCTATCTTGGCGGGCATGTAGAGCATCATGGGAACGACGGGCGAGTCGTCGTTCCCGTAGATGATGAAGCCCATTCCCCGAAGTCTTTGTCGGAAGTAGGCGGTGTTCTCAGCCAGCTGCCGGATCCGGTCAGAACCTGGACCAGAACAGACAAGAGCAGCTTACAGTCTGCAGAAAGAAAACACACCCAGGTCATTTCCTTAACAGAGACGTCTGGTAGAAAGTAAGTACACCCTGTGACTCCCTTCACCTTGCTGGTCCAGTTGGTTCTGTTCATGCAGGTTCCCGGTCAAAGGTCAGAGCACATCGGACCAATGTCACTTCAATCACTTCTTTGCCCTGACCTTTGACCCCATGGGAAAATGCTGATCTTAGTTTTGGGTTATTTTATTTTCATATTCTATGTTATGTCTTTATTTGTAATTTGTAAAAAAAATTAAGCTAAAACTCCTAATAATTTCTTCTTACCAGTGAAAAAGTGGCAGATTGTCACGGTGAAAGCCGGGCTCGTCATTCAGAAGCCTGATTTCAATGCATGTCATTCACATACATCTGCAAAAAGTGGCCAAGTGTCACTAAACTTGTTGCTTTTTCTTCAAAAGTCACCAGATCCGTCGCTCGTCGATGTTTTGAAACAAAAACGTTGCTAGAATAGTTGCTAAATAAAGCGACACAGTGGAAATATTAGAAACAATGTCTTTCTGACCACAGCCTTGCACTCATCCACACACCTGGCCCCGCCCCTCAGGCCCCCTGGTCACGCCCCTCAGGTTCCCCTGACCCCGCCCCTCAGGGCCCCCTGGCTCCGCCCACTTTGCTGGGATTATTATTCATCTAGAAGTCGGGCTGCGCTTTCACAGTTAGTGTCCGTCATTCTGTTCAGTGCTGCTGGTAGAGGAAACTGCTTCATGAAATCAGCTGTTCCTGGACTGGACCTGGAACATTGAAACACTCCAGCTGGTCCACATCCAGGACAAGAATAACGAGCAGCAGTAAAAATTATGGGATGAGAAGGAAAACCCGTCTCAGGACAGAACCAGCAGGCGACCCAATAGAGAGAAAAAGATGTGAAGTAAAGCTGATTCTTCATTTTACTGCGCTGCACTGACCCCTGGTGGCTACTAGTGAGACTGCAGGAGGTGATTGTGGAAGAAAAACATTCTTAATTACTTTATTTATTTAACTTATGAGCTCTGACAGCTCCAAAAATTATTAGTGTGATAAAATAATTGTAATACTCTGTTAATTTACAGAGTATTACTTAATGTCACATGCTGTTTTTATTTTAATTATGTAAAGCACTTTGAAATACCTTGCTGCTGAAATGTGCTATACAGATAACATTTGATTTTGAATTATTACAGTTATTATTATTCACGTTAGAAAACTAACATTCATTGGCCTGAAAGGAAGGAAATGATATAAATGACATTGTTAACGGGATAGAAGCATAAATAAAGCGTACCTATCGTCGTTCCGTCTTCTCCCATAATGCACTTCATAGAAGTGATGATTTGCTCCACCACAGGAGGAGACATGGAGGTGGCGTACACGGCGCTGTGGGAGTGGCAGCGCAGGTAGTCAATGAGCTCCTGCAGCACAAACCAAGCAGCTTTAACCGAACCCAGTCCTGCTCAGTCGGGCCAGCACGGCTCCGGTCTCCTGCAGAACCTCACCCTCTTCCCTGCGATGTAACCCCCTGCGGCTCCGAAGCTCTTGGAGAAGGTTCCCATCATGACGTCCACGTCCCGCGGGTCGAGGCCGAAGTGATCCACCACGCCTCTCCCTCGGTGGCCCAGGGCGCCGATGCTGTGGGCCTCGTCCAGGTACAGGTAGGCCCGGTAGCGCCTCTTCAGGGCGATCACCTCCGGCAGCCGTACTATGCTGCCCTCCATGCTGCAGGAGCAAACAGGCGGAGACGTCAACCGGCTTCTGAAGGTTTAGAATCGTCCGATCTGATGCAGACAAACAGTCCTGACTTAAACACAGACATAAATGTGATACATGTTTACTAGATAACTGCAGCAGGGCAGCAAAGTTAAATACACCAACAGCTTCACCAGCTCAAACACATGAAAACAACTTTAGTCTGACCAGTCAGTGCAGTTAGGAGTAAAATGAATAATGAAGTGAAACTGATAGAAATGGGTTGAATATAAATATAATATATGTAGTTTATTATCTGGCTCTGATTCCTCAGGTTATGATGCTATGAAGCTGGTGGGAGTAAGACCTGCAGCAGACTGGGAGGAGATCTGGGTTTTTCCCCAACTGCACCTCGGTTACAGGAGCAGAACTTTAAATTCATCTACCAAACTTATTATACACCTGTTTGCCTTCGGAGGATGTTTCCCGATGCTTCACATCTTTGAAGAACAACAAAATACAATGGAGCACATTTATGACCAAATGTCATAAATGTGCTGCCTTCAACAGGAGGGAGTGTTAGGGGCCCAAGAGCAGGGGAACGTTAGGGGTCCAAGAGGAGGGCAGTGTTTATGGGCCCAAGAGGAGGGCAGTGTTAGTGGCCCAACAGGAGGGCAGTGTTAGGGGCCCAACAGGAGGGCAGTGTTTATGGGTCCAAGAGGAGGGCAGTGTTTATGGGCCCAAGAGGAGGGCAGTGATATGGGCCCAAGAGGAGGGCAGTGTTAGTGGCCCAACAGGAGGGCAGTGTTAGGGGCCCAACAGGAGGGCAGTGTAAGGGGCCCAAGAGCAGGGGAACGTTAAGGGCCCAAGAGCAGGGAAACGTTAGGGGCCCAAGAGGAGGGCAGTGTAAGGGGCCCAAGAGGAGGGGAACGTTAGGAGCCCAAGAGGAGGGCAGTGTAAGGGGCCCAAGAGCAGGGGAACGTTAGGAGCCCAAGAGGAGGGCAGTGATAGGGGCCCAAGAGGAGGGGAGTGTTAGGGGTCCAAGAGGAGGGCAATGTTAGGAGTCCAAGAGGAGGGCAGTGTTAGGGATTCAAGAGGAGGGCAGTGTTAGGGTCCGGCCTCACCTGTAGATGCCTTCCACCATGATGAGAATCTTCTTCCAGGGCCGGTGAGTCCGGGGCTGGCCGTGAACTATAGCTTCTCTCAGCAGTTTCTCTAGGGTCTGCATGTCTGTCAGACAGAACCGCTCCAAATGAAACAGATCAGCATGAAGGATCCGGCAGACTCTAAAGCCACTGATGTACGACTGGGAGACTGCTGAGGATGGAGAACAAGGCCTGCATCGTCTCGGGGATTTATCACACACATTAAAAACAGACTCAGACCGTCTGATAGATGGTTCTGTTGGACTCTGTCCACCCACGGACTGAAGCCTCGGCATATCTGCACCTGCAGGAGTATCTGCCTTCCTGTGATCTGACCCACATTCACCAGAACCACAGCCTTCAGGACCAGGATGTCCTCCTGTTTTCGGCACCTAAAGTCTGTGCAGAATTTGGAAAAAAGGCCTTAAAATGAATCAGATGACTGGATCCGACTAATTAGGGTTCTGCCCCTTTAAATGCACCCATTCAGCTCCTCTGGTGAGGCTGAAAACATCTGATTGTAAATATTTTGTCTGGTTTTAAATCAGAGTTCATGTGTGTGGATGTCAGTTCTGCTAATGCTAAAGCGCCAACTTCAACCATGTTGATATCCATGTCGCCCCCCGCAGGCCCAAATCTATCATTACACACTATGAGGTTTGGACTTCAGGGAGTGATTGAGACTCAGATTATTTTCCTGACCTTCTGCTCAGTGAATGCACCACACATGGTAAATGAACTGAATTAATACGGAGCTTTTCTACTTATTCAGACCAATCGAAGCTCAGGCATCCAGTCAAAGTTACACACCAATACACAGATCAGCAGGCGACTCCGGGTGAAAACTGCCTTGCCCAAGGGTACAGAACCCTCCAGCTGCTTCACTGTGGAAGAAGACTGACTGAGATCATTTCAGCTGCTAGACAGGGAGAGAGAGCAAGGCTTTCAGCAGGTAACAGGAAGATGCTAAAGGCGGTTTAAATGTGAGCTGTGATTTGCGACTCACTGTTGTGTTTGAAGACCCTGATGGTGGAACCAGACAGTCTGGCTCCCAGGACCAGAGAGGCGTGGTTCAGCTCGTCACTCAGAATCAGGCAGCCCTGCAGAGTTAAAGCCGAGGTCAAGAAGAAGGAGGACGTTCAGGATCCACCGTTCCTGGGTCTCTCTTGTAAACGTGAAAGAATAAGGGAAGAAATGTGGAAGATGAACAGCAGAGTGGCCTCACCTTGCCGGTAAGAGCCGGGATGTTCATGGAGTTGGTGGCGAAGCCCATCCCGAACGCCATGGCCGACTCCACCCCCAGAAACCTGGCCAACAGGTCCTCCATCTCCTCATGGATGTCCAGGTTCCCTGAATCACAAACATTTAAAAATCCTCTGAGTGATCGGCTGACCGCTGCAGAGGAGACGCGCCATTTAAAAATACTAAAAAACGACAAAATAATCATCAAGTTAACTGGAATCTGGCTGGTATGGAAACTGTAATGACAGAAGAAGAGAAACAAAGAGAAGCAGAAAGGCAGGAAACGTGTCACTGAAAGGTCAAAGGTCGTCCAGGTCTTAGTTTAGAAACGTCTGCCACAGCTTGGAGCAGCTTTCTCAGAAGATGTAAAATCTTTGGTCAGACCTGGAGGGTTTTCCCTGCAGCATCGTTAAAAGGGTTTGTACCGATCTCCTGCCGGGTGCTCGCCACTCCAACGCCGTACGCCATGCTGACCTCGGCTGCAGCGTCAGCACAGCGGCCCGTATTCTCAGCGAAGCCCAGGTAATTATACGAGCCCAAGTTAATGACGGCCTTCACGGTCCGGCCCGTGTATCTGGGAGGAGAACAGAGACACAGAGGGGAGGCGGTGAAGGCAAATGGGCACCTGCATAGCTGGAATCACACCTCCGAACAGGAGAGACCAGGACTGAGGAGGTCAGAGGTCAGAGGGCGAAGGGAAGGAAGGAGTGGAGCTGTGGGATGTTGTCAGGCTTCAAGTTTCTCCTCCAGATTTAAAAATGGTCAAAATGTCCAAGCAGTTAAATGTCAGACTCATCAGACCAGCAGAAAGCTCACTGCTTCACACCGGACGCATTTACACACCAATCTGACTCCTTATGTAGCTGTTGGACAGGTGGCTTCTTCCTTCTTCCTTCAGTTGTTTAACTGGATCAAATGCCAACGAGGCGTCGGCTCGTTGCTCCTGTGAACTCTGACCTGACGACAGACCAGCATCAGCAGCCATTAGCTTCCTGCAGCTATGCTAACCAGCCAATGGGCAGGTTTTGGGTCAGACGGGGCGGATCGCTCGCCGAGCCAAACTGGGTCATCTCAGAGTTATTTACTGAGCCCTCCTTCGCTTTCAGCTGGTTTGACTGAAAAGTTACAGCCAAAATTAGCTGCAATAATTTGGGTTATTTAACCTGGAAGGTTATTTTTTTTAACTGTTATTAATTTATAAATATCACAACTTCAAACTACTTAATTGCTAAATATTTATTTTACAAACTAAATGTTTAGTTTGTAATATGAGGTAAATATTTAGTTTGTAAAATAAATATCCAGTTTGTCGCTCACCCAGGACCTTCTGGCTTTAAGGCGGCGGTGCGTCCAGAATTGTCCAGGTCATCGGTCAGAAACATGCTCACTGCAGAACTAAACCACTCACTCAAAGGTCCAGTTGTAGTCGTGGGACACCCGGTCCACCAGGTCCATCTTGGCTCCTGGAACGCTGCAGACGGGCCTGTTCCAGTTGTCCCTTATCCTCATGTAGAGGTTCCTGGTGTAAAAGTTCTCAAAGTCCTGGTAGAGCGGCACAAAGTCCTGAAGAAGGGAAGGAGACGGAGCAGGAGTTGGAGGACGAGAAGGAATTTTATCCCAAAGCTTCCAGGTCCAGATAAGACCTGGAAGCTGCCAGGTCTTATCTGGACCCACTGCCTGTAGGAGGTCAACACCAGAAACTGGAGTTTTATCCACTTGGTTCCTAGACAAAATTATGGGGTGACGTCATATCCTTTAAGTAACGTTGTGTCAACAGCAGCTTCCTGTCCCCACATACCTTCATACTGAGAAACAATGGCGTCACTGTGAGACGTTACGCAACAAGCTGAGACATCGTCTATATGAGCTTTCCTGCTGCTACACACGTCAACAGAGGAACTCGTCTGGCGCTGCTGGACGGAGAAATCTTGACTATCAGGTTGAATCAAAATAACTTTAACCCTGACTGCGCAAATCGCCATCCGGACCCGAGAACCGAGGCGGACAAGAGGGTTTGCTCCTCCTCACCTTCTGCTCCTCCTTCTCTCTGGCGATATGGCACCTCTCGATCTTCCAGTGACGCAGAAAGTCCCGCAGGTAGCCGAAGACGGTGAGGATGCCGTAGCCCATGTAGGTGAGGACGGCCACCAGCATGGGCGTCTCCTCAAAAGACTCGAGGAAGGGCCGGTTGTATAAGCCGCCATGATGCGGCGCTGCATGGACCTGCAGAAACAACGACAACATCATCCTCAGCAACTTCTGCAAACATTAGATTAGACTCTATAGTTGATATTCATGTCTCATATTCATTAGATTAATTAGAGCAGATCCATCATCTCCATCCTCCAGAGTGAAGCCGTGAATAACGGCCATCATAACCGTTTCCTTATTACTAGATCTCTGTTTCATGGCAAACAAGAGAGCCCATTAATAGAGGCTCACTAATTATTCTGCTTTCGGGGCAACAAGGTTTAGTCACTGTGACCTAAAAGGTTATTCAGAACCAGAGTCGGACCACTGCCAAGTTACAGAACCAGCTGACTCAAAGCAACGACCAGATCTTCTGTGTATCTGAAGCCCAAACATGGCAGCTGAATGAGGCTACAAACCTCTGCTAAACCAGGAGACTTCACCGGTAAACAGTCGCCTACTGAAGCTAGAAACCAGGAGGGATGTTGGACCTGCTCTGTTGGAAAGTCGCCAGTAATGCCTGTGGAGGTGAGAACACGGCTGTCAAGTGTATTAACATGACAAAAGGTGTAAATCCATTCGCGGCTCTGATTAAACTCATAAGATGCATCAGATATTTCACACAATCGCAGGTTAAGCCAGAAGCTCCTGGTGTGTCTGTTACTCAGAAACCAGAGAAATGTATTGTTTTGTAGATTCACCAAAGGACTCAGTGAATCGTTGACCTGCAGCTCTACTGGACACCTGTCAGGTGAAATCTCTGCACAAAAATGTTTTGTCTCATGATGTTGACAACATTTCTACAATTATCTTCTGAAATTGGTGCAAAAAAAAATAAATTAAAGCCTGACTGTTAGGCCACAAAAATGACATTTTTTTTATTTCTGGTTAAATCTGTGAGAACTGAGCTCTGGTTCAGTTTGCACTGGATGCACAGGTGAGGTTTGGCTGCCAGAGGAGGGAGGAGCTGCTGAGGCCGTGAAACGCTCCTCCTGTCGTCTTATTAAAATAAAAACCTGTCTATGCCAACCAAGTGTTGTGTCTGCCGCCTTCTGGATTCCTCTGCAGCATGCGACTATGCCTCTCTGGGTCGAACATCTGAGGGAGCTGGATGCCCGTCAAGTGCATAAACACAAACCGGCCGAGGTCCGGTCAGCAGCAAACCCTCTGTGTTCCTGCAGAACATCACCTCCATTTCTAGGATCTTAAACTTTGGACACAATTTATTTTTTAGGCTGAAATTTTCTTTGATATGTTTATAATCTTCTAGACCGGAACGTGTCACGGCTAAATTTGCAGTACCGTAATTCCGCCACACGTAGCGCTATCTGAAAAATTCCAACGGTTTCTGAAAGGGGAGACGTTTCTCTTTCCAGCCAATATCGGGTTAATACGGTAATTTCACAGCTGCAGAGAGTGAAATTAATCCGGAGGGCACTCGTTTAATAGACGGTAAATTGTGAAAATAACTTGCTGGATATTGAAAGTTCCAGTTGTTACGGATACATGGGTAAGTATATCGTCTCACAGGACATTTAAAGAACTACTTACAATTAAAATAAGGAAGAAATATTTAGGCAGACATTTGAAACTTAGGTGTTAAAGGGTTTTAAACTTCTAGAAAAATAACATACAATTTTTGTCTTTTAGTTATATTGGTTTTTGTTTAAATTGTGTTATTAAAACGATAAACGATTTAAAAGATTTTAAAGTTGACAAAAAAGCACAAAAAAATTAAAATGTTTTTCTTTTAAAACAATGTTGATTTAAAACATTTTGTGTGGAATTTAAAGTGGTTTCAGAAAATGTTTACCTGAACTTTGTCTCATTTAAATGTTCTACATTTATGTTGTAGCTGACAGATATAAGTAAAAAAAAAAAATCAAGTAAGATGATTTTAATATTTTTAATTGAGTACTTCAAAATATGTACAATTTTCCCAAAGTTTGGAAACCTTGGACTTAAACAGATTTTTTAAAATGTTTTTTGGACTGAAAGGAGGAATCCAAACCAGTCGGTTGGTTTTTGAGGACTTCCAAACATCCCCAGAGTTTTGTTAGGTGGAAATTTTATTCAAATGTAATTAAAATGAAACGGCATACACAGACTCATCCTGCGATGGAACATGAGCCAGAAATAAGGAGCATTTCAGTTGATCTCAAACGACTCAGTAGCAGCAGAAATGCTGTTTTTGGTAACACTTTATTTGACGGGGTGCATAAGACTGACATGACACCGTCATGAACATAAAGAAGTCTTTATGAATGCTTATGATTGTTGTCAGGAAGTGTCAACAATTCAGTAAAGTTGCATTGAAAGTCCATTAAAAGTGCCAACTTTGCATGATTTTGTAAATAATGACAATTTAATGCAAAGTTGGCATTTTTAATGGACTTTCAATGCAACTTGTAAAGCAACTTTGCATTAAAAGTGTCATTAATTACCAATGAGGCGACCCAGGTGAAAAAAAAGTATACTTCAGTATACTAAATTTTAACATACTTTTATTGATGTACTTAAAGTGTACTATTTTAGAACAACTAATTTTGTGCTTAGTATACTTTAGTAGCATTTAAATAGTATTAAATTATAACCAATAGTATACTATACATACTTTTGTGGAACAACTTCAAGTGTACTTAAAGTATACTTTTTAAATATATTTCAGAGCTTTATTATTATATTTTGAGTGAAATCATTCTGTCTCAGAATTATATAAAAATATATATTTAATATACTTCAAATATATTTTAAATATACTATTAATATATTTAAATTACACTTAATTTTTATTTGTGATTTCCTGCTATTGATAATAAACTACATTTTTAATTAGTCTTTATTCCTACGTACCTATTTTGTACATGACATGCATAATAACTACACTACATTGTTTTAGGCTAAAATTACATGGAAAGATTAATTACACAAGATGTTCAAAGTAATTCAAAGATTTTGTTTTATTACCAACATTTTAAAATTGTCCAATTTTACTCACAACTTTATGAACTTTACATAAATGATCAGTTTACACATCAAAAGTGAACACATGAACATGAAGTGTGACAATAAAACATAAAGTGAGGATCAACCAGAACATTCCGGTTCACTGCACCTTACAGGAACCTACAAAAAAGAACAATAGAGCAACTAAACAGAAAGTATTTGTATTTAAAGAGAACAGAAAAATGGCAAATAAAAAAATAATACTTACAATTTTAAGACGTTGTGGACTCGCCATGTATGTGACATCATCAGAACTGATGATGATTGGGACCAGATGCCTGGGGTGGAAAAACATTTCTGGGTTTCTTCTTTGCCTGTTTATGTTAGAAGTAGAAAAAAATAGTCATTAATGTAATAGAATCAGCTGATGTTGGCATCAACTATGAAGCTGTTTTAAATGTGGACTTAAGGAGACAAACTACCTTAAAATCTTTCCATCCATGATCTGAACACACTGATCCTTGCAGGGTGGTGAGGGGGGCTGGTGGTGCCCATCTCCAGCAGCCATCAGATGAGAGGCAGGGTTCACCATGGACAGGTCACCAGTCCATCACTGGGCCCTGAAAGACAACAACAAATAAAAAAAAGAAAGATAAATGTTAGATTAACGAGAAGAGAAAATTTCTGTCCAGTTACCTTTAAATCAAATTATGTTTATTAAGCACTTGGTGTTGGTAACACAACAGTTTCTGTTGAAAATGTAGCTTTAGCTCCTCATTGAAAAAACAAACTTACATCATGAAGACGATGTGAAGGTTCATCCTCAGAGCTGGTTGGTGATCTGGTGGAGTCAGAGCTTCTTCTGAGACAGAAAGTCTTTAGGTTTCTAACACCTGATTTCTCTGGTTTCCTCTTTCATCTTCATTTGCTTAGACTGCAAACATATGAAGATAAAATCATTGATGAACGAGTTAGAACAACAACCTCACAATATCAAAGTCTCTGTCTGATGGAGCTTAATTAAAACCAGGTTAGTTTATGAATTAAAGTCGCAACAAACATGCAGTTAAAACATAAAGCTGAATTATTGCTATAGTAATAATCATACAAGTCACAATAAAATTGATAAAATAATTATTTATGAAACCAACGTAAGTTATATATCTTTACTGCACTGATTATAATTAAACGAAGATAATTAATAAGTAAACTTACCACCAGCTAGCAACACTTAGCAGCCTTCGTCCCTCCGGGCTCCTTTTGTGACACACATTACATTTCCATCCGTTGTCGTCCCGTTGTGTTGTCGTCTAACTTGGACTAGGACGTCACCAGCTTGAATTTACCAAAATTAGTAACTACTGTCAAGGCCCTCTCTGCTTTTAAGGCAATATTATGTGAGTAAAAATGGCGAAAGATTATTAAGGCACTTCAAAATTCATACATATTCATTCATATTTTGTTCACTTAAAGTATACTTTTATTTAATATATTAAAAGTCAGTGATTCTTGAGAATAGGGACAAAACTGCTCCTATGGATAAAGCACAAAATTTGAATAAAATATACACAAAATATTATTTTTTCAAATATCTGACTAAACTAACCTGGGTCATGTGATCACAACAATGTATATTTTCCAGGTATTTGCTGAATATTATTTTATTTTAAACATTGTAGTTGGTGGGTGATGTCCGTAAAAGCCCTTGTCAAGGAGCAGAACTCAATACATTATAATAGTTTAAAACAATTTAAAAAATACTAAAATTCTATATTAAGATAAGATATTCCTTTATTAATCCCGCAGTGGGGAAATTTACATTGTTACAGCAGTATAAGGGACAGAGCAGAACTAATATAAAAATCTATATATGACAATTAAGTATAAGCAGTCATATAAATAATTATAAAAGTATCAATAAATTGAATTAAAAATAATTTTTATATATTTTCCAACTCCACTGAAATGTGTCCCTAGTTTTTGTCAACACCGTCAGACATGAAAAGAATGTAAAAAAAATCAGGCATTATTGGGGGCACCAGAACTTCTGAGGACCCCATGACCACTTCCTGTCTCTTCCTTTGCTAAGAGGGCTAGTTAGCTCCGGTTAGCTCCGGTTAGCTTATGTTATTCTTTAGTTTTTTCTTCTTTTTATTCCTAAGTTGTTTGTCACAACCATGATGTGTCAACATCATAACTGACAATTTACAAAACTTTTATGAAATTTTGTGAAATAAAAGCTTAATTTTGGTAAAATGTAAAGATTTCATGGACCTGATGAGCTACAATATGGCCTCCTTCAGAATAACATCATATAAATTGAGGTAGTTTGGCTTTTTGTCAACTCCGTCAGTTTTTCTGACTCTTTCAGTGAAATTGTTGTCAAATCTCACTTAAATGCACAATTAATTCATTATAATGTATTTTACATAAATTGCATTACTTCACATGTATCTAGTTTTTCATTTTACTCACCAGTTTGTCACCTTCAGTTCTGGGTCAACTCCATCAGATGGACTTTTGTTGTTTTTTTGTTTTAAATAATATTTTTTTTGTTTCTTGAGAAACAAGAAACAAAATAATGTCTGTAAAATGAGTAAAAATATCACTAATAGGGTCATTAAAAATTATTTTATATTTATTTTTGTCAGATGGTGATGACAATGTTCTGGGTCAGGTTGATTAAAAATGTGATTTTTAAAAAAATGTTGCAACTGGGAGCCTGCACCTTAGCATCTTTACATTTCCAAAACATTATTTGTCATATTTGCATACATAAGGTTGAGAAATAATTTATTAAAAATTGGGAATATTAAAACCCATTTTGTCCTTATTCTCAAGAATCACTGAAGTGTATTTTGGTACAAGTGTATTTTTAGTATACACTTATAGGTAGTACACTTAATAATTAGTATACTTAAAGTGTACTTTCACAAATTTAAGTATGTTTGACGTACACTAAAGTATACTTTTTTTCACCTGGGGATGAGAGCGTCCATTGCTTCCATTGCAAACGACGCAATGGAGCACAAAGAAATAAAAAGGCTGGAATCGGAAAATTGGTTAGCCGGAAGTGCATGACCTCGGTCAGCAGTTCTGAAGCAAATACTGTGACATCGTAGTTCAAGAAATAGTTCTGCACTCCAAGACACTCCGAGAACACAACAAATAAGTTCATCTCACACGATACGTCCCCTTTAAACCAGCTGAACAGATCACCAGTCGCTCTGTGCAACAGAAACCAGTGACTGAGTTATTACTTGAAATTAATTATGCTTAATTTTTATCTATTGCTTTGGACTCCAGAATTGAAACAGAGATGGACTAGGGGCATAAAAGACAGCCTTGAATTGAATTTTATTAATTTACGTCTAAATATTATATTCATTTACAGGTTTTCTTTGCTGATCCCAGTGTGAACATGTGTGAAAGCCCAGATTCGGATTCGACACCGACAGTATGCACTAAACAGAACCAGATCTCATTACCCAGTCCAGATTCATGGCAGTCGCTGGGAGGGCGGCAGCCAGCAGATCGACCCGGTCCAGAAAGTAAGCCGAATTAAACAGCAGCGCTTGGGGATAAAAACTCACTCACGTCTGCCTTTAATTTGGGATGCGGCCTGAAGAACGACTTCAAAATGTATAATCAGGAATAATTCAAATGGAGTTTTGCGTCCGAACTTTAAACCAGAAAACAGGGAAAGGCTCCGGGAGCTGCTGCGTCCCACATGGACACAAACCCGCACAAGTTGGATCTCCAGACCGCATCAGCAGCAGCTGTCAGCGCTTCTTCCGCCGTCCCATCCCGGGCCTCACCTCTTCCTCGTCCCGGTCCCGGTGACGGCTCTGCTGCTGGAGGCTCTTCAGGAAGCCGTTCCGCTCCGGTTTCAGCCCGTTCCTCGCATGCAGACACACCTCCCCGTTGCTGGCAGGTTTGGACGCGGGGCTCTCGGTCATCGCTGGGAAAACGGCCGTGGAGCCTCGGCGGTAGCTGGCATGTATGCCCGGCGGTCCGGCTGCGGTGCAAAGCGGTGGCAGTATCCGAAGCTGGGCACGTTAAGGAACACACACACACACACACACACACACACACACACACACACACACACACACACACACACACACACACACACACACACACACTCCAAGCTCTCTCACATAACAGCCCACTCACACACATAAACACACACTGATGAACCTACAGATACAACCGCCTGATACCGGAAATCAACGTCCCGTTAACCAACACAACAGCGTCTGATGAAAGAGGCGTGGCCAAACATCTACGGGGGGCGTGGTCTAATCTGATTCAGAAAAAACCAAAACAGTCCTGCATCACTAAGTATATGGAAGCCCTGAACTGCCAGAAACAGGAAATTAGTTCAAGAGCAGTTTCTCGTTAAAACAACAAAGTTTCTCATTATAACGAGATATATAAAACTTTTTATAGCAAGATTTTTATTTTATTAAAACCAAAGTATGTTTTTATGATTGCAACAGTCAAACGGTCCCACAGGATGTTACAGTGCCACAAGAAAAAACTATTGTGTGCAAGTTGTGATAAAAGGACTTAGCCTAGCAGTGAAGCTATCAAGCCTAAAATAGCCTCTGAATGCTAACATGTAGCATTCAGAGGCTACATGTTAGCATGTATAACAGCAGGTTGTGTGTGGTGGGGGCAAATAGAGAAGTGCACCCCCACAAGATGCCACCCTGGGTGGTTGCCCATGTGGCCCATATCAGAAACCACCACTCATCATCTCTGTATCTCCAAAGACTCGACAACAGGGAGCAGAGCTGCTGGACAGGGAGCTGGTTTCAGTCATTAAAAACCACTGTTTGACTCAATAAAATACAATAAAATGGTCTCAATGTGCTTTACAATGCAGCGTAAAGTTTGGAACAACGTTTCCATCGTAGCTGACTAGAGAGAAATCCAAAAGCTGGATGAGTTTAAATATCTGAGTGTCCCACATTAAAGTGTCTAAAACCATCAAGGCCAACCCAAACTGTCTTTGTCTCATCAGATCATGTTTATGTGGGAAAACTGGCCAGTTGTAGCTGCATGCTGTGATTCTGTCTGTTTGGAGCCAAGCAGCTCCATCTGATTTAAAGCTGCTCTACAAACAAGCACTGAAAGTTTTACACCAATGAAGCGGCACCAACACAAAATACTTTAGAAATACTATCTTTTTGCTATTTTTTAAAAATTTACTTGTAAATATATCAGCGGTTTCATCCCAGAGTCAGTGAGCAAATGATTTTAAAATCCAGAAGCACAGGAGTTGTAACTAGAGATAATGGAGACTGCAAAGTACAAAACATTGTTTGGTGAAGGTGGCTTCTCATTCAGAGGGCCTCAAACCTGGAACAGTTCACTGTCTGGAACAGTTCCTGATGGTGAACTGTTCAGACGGTGAACTGTTCAGACGGTGAACATCACCCGTGTTTCTTGTTCCCAGTCGGATCCTTGTCTAATGCCACGTCTTTGTTGTGTATTGTGTGCCATCCCAGAGCTACCATTGTGTCTTAGTTCCTATTGTCATCGTTCACTATGCTGCCTGGATTTCTGTCTTCTGTTTTGTGATCTTCATTAAAACTATCATCATTTTACTACAACCTGGATCCAACTGCATCCATCCTCACCATCAAACCTCCATTTCATGACAGTTTGTAACTGTGACATCATAAATGCATAACATTATAAATTTATGACTTTGAAAAATTAATACCCATGTATTTTCCTCAATAATGGGCTAAATAAACCAAAAATGTTGCTGCTAGTATTCTTTGTAATTTTGCAAACGTTACCCTGTAGAAACCAGAGTTAACCTCAAGATCGATTCCATCGTGCTGGTGATATCTATGGCCTGCAGCTGGCCTGCGAATCTCAGCAAGAGTCACATCCAACTTACAGCTCTGGTTCCACAGCATATTGGTCTCAGTGTTCACTAGTCGTCCCAGTCCAGCAAGCTGGACAAGGGCCCAAACAGCTGCAGATGTCTTCAGAATTTGTCAATATGTCAGATATCCGCCAGCTTCAGACAGCAGGTTGCATGATAATCCTGCTATCATGAATCCAAATTGGTGGTTTCTCAGTTTATTCTGATGAGAACAAGGAGAATACAGCCATGTTACTGGCTGCCTGCTCAAAGTCCGACACAAAACAAAAGTATATTGCAAAACTAAAGTTAATTCCTATTATCTTACTAATGTGAGTTCACTTACATATTCATATAATGGGATGAATTTATATATCTCGATGGTGATAACAAAAATTTACTCAATAAATCTATAAATGAACTGGATGTATTCAGATGAAAAAATAAACAACTAAAATATATTTTGTAAAATTAGAAACAGATAAAGCTAAAACTCCCTCTAGATGAGATCTGTGTAAAACAGTGCAGCAGACAAAGGTTTTAAGCGTTATCTTAAATACAAAATATAAATAATTTTGTACAGTTATGGCTGAATCACTGTGTTGTGTGCCTTTTTAAGAATCTGTATTTTCCAGTTAACAATGAATCGATTTGTCAACAAGGTGATTATTATTTCAATGAGCGATAATTCAAATGAATTGTTTCGCATAAATATCCACATTTTTATCATTTTAGCCATTTATTTTTGTAATGAGTTGCATACAACGCTGCAGAAAGTTTAACAAATGTGTAGTGTTCTGTTATTGAACAATAAAACTGTTTTCATTTGGCCTAATCCTTCAAAGGTACAGCTTCAAAATGTGAGAAAGAGTCAAAAGGAATTAAACCCAAACAGGCTGTTTATCAGATGATTAAAAGTCTAAAACCCTAAAAGCGAAAACCTTCGCATAAATCCAGCATTATGCTGTCATGACCTCCTGAAGACAAAAAGTTCCTGACACCAGGTGTCAGAGGATATAGTTCCTGACACCAGGTGTCAGCCGCTGTCCCTCCTGACACCAGGTGTCAGCTGCTGTCACACCTGACACCAGATGTCAGAGGCTATAGTTCCTGACACCAGATGTCAGAGGCTCTAGTTCCTGACACCAAATGTCAGAGGCTATAGTTCCTGACACCAGGTGTCAGCGGCTGTCCCTCCTGACACCAGGTGTCAGAGGCTATAGTTCCTGACACCAGGTGTCAGAGGCTATAGTTCCTGACACCAGGTGTCAGAGGCTATAGTTCCTGACACCAGATGTCAGAGGCTATAGTTCCTGACACCAAATGTCAGAGGCTATAGTTCCTGACACCAAATGTCAGAGGCTATAGTTCCTGACACCAGATGTCAGAGGCTCTAGTTCCTGACACCAAATGTCAGAGGCTATAGTTCCTGACACCAGGTGTCAGAGGCTATAGTTCCTGACACCAAATGTCAGAGGCTATAGTTCCTGACACCAGGTGTCAGCCGCTGTCCCTCCTGACACCAGGTGTCAGCTGCTGTCACACCTGACACCAGATGTCAGAGGCTATAGTTCCTGACACCAGATGTCAGAGGCTCTAGTTCCTGACACCAAATGTCAGAGGCTATAGTTCCTGACACCAGGTGTCAGAGACTATAGTTCCTGACACCAGGTGTCAGACGCTACGGTTAATGACACCAGGTGTCAGCCGCTGTCCCTCCTGACACCAGGTGTCAGCGGCTTTCCCTCCTGACACCAGGTGTCAGAGGCAATAGTTCCTGACACCAGGTGTCAGAGGCTATAGTTCCTGACACCAGGTGTCAGCAGCTGTCCCTCCTGACACCATGTGTCAGAGGCTATAGTTCCTGACACCAGGTGTCAGCAGCTGTCCCTCCTGACACCATGTGTCAGAGGCTATAGTTCCTGACACCAGGTGTCAGCAGCTGTCCCTCCTGACACCAGGTGTCAGAGGCTGTCCCTCCTGACACCAGGTGTCAGAGGCTATAGTTCCTGACACCAGGTGTCAGAGGCTATAGTTCCTGACACCAGGTGTCAGCGGCTGTCCCTCCTGACACCAGGTGTCAGAGGCTATAGTTCCTGACACCAGGTGTCAGCAGCTGTCCCTCCTGACACCATGTGTCAGAGGCTATAGTTCCTGACACCAGGTGTCAGCCGCTGTCCCTCCTGACACCAGGTGTCAGCGGCTGTCCCTCCTGACACCAGGTGTCAGAGGCTATAGTTCCTGACACCAGGTGTCAGAGGCTATAGTTCCTGACACCAGGTGTCAGCGGCTGTCCCTCCTGACACCAGGTGTCAGAGGCTATAGTTCCTGACACCAGGTGTCAGAGGCTATAGTTCCTGACACCAGGTGTCAGAGGCTATAGTTCCTGACACCAGGTGTCAGAGGCTATAGTTCCTGACACCAGGTGTCAGCGGCTGTCCCTCCTGACACCATGTGTCAGAGGCTATAGTTCCTGACACCAGGTGTCAGCCGCTGTCCCTCCTGACACCAGGTGTCAGAGGAAATAGTTCCTGACACCAGATGTCAGAGGCTCTAGTTCCTGACACCAAATGTAAGAGGTTATAGTTCCTGACACCAGGTGTCAGACGCTATAGTTCCTGACACCAGGTGTCAGCCACTGTCCCTCCTGACACCAGGTGTCAGCTGCTGTCACACCTGACACCAAATGTCAGAGGCTCTAGTTCCTGACACCAAATGTCAGAGGCTATAGTTCCTGACACCAGGTGTCAGCGGCTGTCCCTCCTGACACCAGGTGTCAGAGGCTCTAGTTCCTGACACCAAATGTCAGAGGCTATAGTTCCTGACACCAAATGTCAGAGGCTATAGTTCCTGACACCAGGTGTCAGCGGCTGTCCCTCCTGACACCAGGTGTCAGAGGCTATAGTTCCTGACAGCAGGTGTCAGAGGCTGTCCCTCCTGACACCAGGTGTCAGAGGCTATAGTTCCTGACACCAGATGTCAGAGGCTCTAGTTCCTGACACCAAATGTCAGAGGTTATAGTTCCTGACACCAGGTGTCAGAGACTATAGTTCCTGACACCAGGTGTCAGACGCTATAGCTCCTGACACCAGTTGTCAGCGGCTGTCCCTCCTGACACCAGGTGTCAGAGGATATAGCTCCTGACACCAGCTGACAGCGGCTGTCCCTCCTGACACCAGGTGTCAGAGGCTATAGTTCCTGACACCAGGTGTCAGAGACTATAGTTCCTGACACCAGGTGTCAGACGCTATAGCTCCTGACACCAGTTGTCAGCGGCTGTCCCTCCTGACACCAGGTGTCAGAGGCTATAGTTCCTGACACCAGGTGTCAGAGGCTATAGTTCCTGACAGCAGGTGTCAGAGGCTATAGTTCCTGACACCAGGTGTCAGAGGCTATAGTTCCTGACACCAGGTGTCAGAGGCTATAGTTCCTGACACCAGGTGTCAGCCGCTGTCCCTCCTGACACCAGGTGTCAGAGGCTATAGTTCCTGACACCAGGTGTCAGCCGCTGTCCCTCCTGACACCAGGTGTCAGAGGCTATAGTTCCTGACACCAGGTGTCAGAGGCTATAGTTCCTGACACCAGGTGTCAGCCGCTGTCCCTCCTGACACCAGGTGTCAGAGGATATAGTTCCTGACACCAGGTGTCAGAGGATATAGTTCCTGACACCAGGTGTCAGAGGCTATAGTTCCTGACACCAGGTGTCAGCCGCTGTCCCTCCTGACACCAGGTGTCAGAGGATATAGTTCCTGACACCAGGTGTCAGACGATATAGTTCCTGACACCAGGTGTCAGACGCTATAGTTCCTGACACCAGGTGTCAGCCGCTGTCCCTCCTGACACCAGGTGTCAGCTGCTGTCACACCTGACACCAGGTGTCAGAGGCTATAGTTCCTGACACCAGGTGTCAGAGGCTATAGTTCCTGACACCAGGTGTCAGAGGCTATAGTTCCTGACACCAGGTGTCAGAGGCTATAGTTCCTGACACCAGGTGTCAGCGGTTGTCCCTCCTGACACCATGTGTCAGAGGCTATAGTTCCTGACACCAGGTGTCAGCCGCTGTCCCTCCTGACACCAGGTGTCAGAGGCTATAGTTCCTGACACCAGGTGTCAGAGGCTATAGTTCCTGACACCAGGTGTCAGCCGCTGTCCCTCCTGACACCAGGTGTCAGCTGCTGTCACACCTGACACCAGATGTCAGAGGCTATAGTTCCTGACACCAGATGTCAGAGGCTATAGTTCCTGACACCAGGTGTTAGAGGCTATAGTTCCTGACACCAGGTGTCAGCGGCTGTCCCTCCTGACACCAGGTGTCAGAGGCTATAGTTCCTGACACCAGGTGTCAGAGGCTATAGTTCCTGACACCAGGTGTCAGAGGCTATAGTTCCTGACACCAGGTGTCAGAGGCTATAGTTCCTGACACCAGATGTCAGAGGCTCTAGTTCCTGACACCAAATGTCAGAGGCTATAGTTCCTGACACCAGGTGTCAGACGCTATAGTTCCTGACACCAGGTGTCAGCCACTGTCCCTCCTGACACCAGGTGTCAGCTGCTGTCACACCTGACACCAGATGTCAGAGGCTCTAGTTCCTGACACCAAATGTCAGAGGCTATAGTTCCTGACACCAGGTGTCAGCCGCTGTCCCTCCTGACACCAGGTGTCAGAGGCTATAGTTCCTGACAGCAGGTGTCAGAGGCTGTCCCTCCTGACACCAGGTGTCAGAGGCTATAGTTCCTGACACCAGATGTCAGAGGCTCTAGTTCCTGACACCAAATGTCAGAGGTTATAGTTCCTGACACCAGGTGTCAGAGACTATAGTTCCTGACACCAGGTGTCAGAGACTATAGTTCCTGACACCAGGTGTCAGACGCTATAGTTCCTGACACCAGGTGTCAGCGGCTGTCCCTCCTGACACCAGGTGTCAGAGGCTATAGTTCCTGACACCAGGTGTCAGCGGCTGTCCCTCCTGACACCAGGTGTCAGAGGCTATAGTTCCTGACACCAGGTGTCAGAGACTATAGTTCCTGACACCAGGTGTCAGACGCTATAGCTCCTGACACCAGTTGTCAGCGGCTGTCCCTCCTGACCCAGGTGTCAGAGGCTATAGTTCCTGACACCAGGTCAGGCTGTACGAAGCAGTGCTATAGTTCCTGACACCAGGTGTCAGAG